>NW_027070331.1:189800-203228 GCF_002906115.3 Quercus suber
ATTATAATGTACTTGGCTGTGTTTTATGAACGGTTATATGTTACACTTGAAAATATATCTAAGGTCACAATAATTTGTTCTTTTTGGGTGATGGCAGGATGCATGTTTTATTAATTTCTTTACTTATTTGCAAACTAACTCTTCAGATTCTTATCTTAATGGATTTGTGCTGGCTACATGTAGGGTTTACAATCACTGGTTTGTAGAAACTGGTATGCATATAGTGAACTGCTTCCCTCCCCCCACCCCCTCTTTCATAGATATTAACCTTGTCTGTCACAGTAGGATGGGAAAAATGGTATTGGTTCCGTGACCAAATATTTTTACTGACTTTGCATTGTTTTGACAGAGGCTTAGGTTAGATTTAGGGTCTGGATGGGGCCTGACTTTTGAGGGTAGTATGCTGTGCTTTCTAGTGAACCCTACTCTGATCTAAAGACTAGAGGCTCAAAAGGAACTAAATATTTATTTTGCTGTGGTTGGTCTTTTGTTTGCATGAACTGATATTTTAACAGTGATTTTAGTTAATGTCAATCAGATCCAGGTTAGGATTTGGGTTGGGTTTATTTGGTGGAGTGGGTGGCTTCCCAATAAAGCAGTGTTGGGCAAAATATATTTTTGATGTTTCCATCTAAAATTAAATCTGTAATAGGGTGCCTTGACGTGTGAGTTGATTTTATATTATTTAGGAATTCTGTTCCCTTCTGCCATATTAACAAATGGAAGGAATATGCACTAACTCCATGCTGGGAAATAGAATTTGTGGTATCCTAAGGATTTCCTGATGATATGACATTGTTGATAAAAATCAAGAAAAAAAGGCTTCGTCTCATTTCTGATGGTTTTCTGATTGTTTTACTAGGTGACTCCTGGATCCCCTGCTGACCGTGCTGGATTTCGTCCTGGCGATGTTGTGATTGAATTTGATGGGAAACCTGTTGAAAGCATCAAGGAGGTATTTGGGACCTTAATGAATGTCAGTAGGTGGAAATTATGCATTTTGCAACGAGAAGTAAAAAAACACTAAAATATTTAATGGCTGGAATTTGAGCAGTCATGATTAATGGAGAAATAACCTTAATCTTAGATTGTCATGCATTTTCCTTTGATTAAACCACAATTTAGTGACTGCTGGCAGGAATTCTGGTCCTGATGGCCTCGTAATGAATTTATGACTGAATGTGTTGATTGTCAGAATATTTTAAGTCTGTGATGAGAAACTAAAGGATATCGAAAGAGAATATAACTTACCTTCGAAAAAAGGAAGGGAGGATATAACATGATACATGTGGTGTGCAAAAATTTCCAATTTAATTGAGTTTGGGTTCAGAAAACTCATGCTTTTGCCTGATTGAGTTTGTTGCTTACTATTTTTATGATTATGATTCTGATGGTCTATATGATTTGTGAATTGTTGCAGATTATTGAAATAATGGGGGACAGAGTTGGAGTACCCATGAAAGTGGCTGTGAAAAGAGCTAAGGATAATTTGGTCACTTTGACGGTAATTCCAGAGGAATCCAAATCAGATATGTGACAGACAACAACTCTCCTATTCAAGACATATACATTGGTTAGATCTTTTGTATTACCAGTACATTAGCAAGAGACTTTCATAATTTAATCTTTAGGTTTGTTTTTTTAAAACTTATTACTTATAATTTTTTTATAATCTTTAGGTTTCTAGTTTTCGTTCTCTTTTTAGCTTATTCCCTTAGGCTTCGTTTAGGAGTTCATAAAGAAATGAAATGGAATGATAAAAAAGGAAGGGAAAGAATGTGATAAAAAAGGAAGGGAAATGAATGGAGCGGAATATATTTATGTAAGAGAAAGGAATAGAATGGAATTAAGTGACATTGTTTGGATGTTTTAAAATAAAGGAATGTAAATGAATGAAAATGAATAGAATGTAAGTAATCTTGTTTGGGAGTAACATAGAGGGAAATGAATGGAATCATTTTATGACAATATTACTATTAGTTTTTTATTTTAAATTAAAGGATTGAATATAAAGGGGTATTTTGGAGTTTTAGTAAAAAAATCATTAAATCTAATTCCATTCATCTCAAATTCTTCCCAATTTTAGGGGGAATGAAAATTTGAAATTTTAAGGGAATAGAGAAGAATGAGTGTTCATTCCTATTTATTCCATTCTCTCTCACTTAAATTCCCAAATAAGAGAATGAATTTTTCATTCTCTCTATTTGAGCTTCCAAACAAGGGAAGAGAAGAATATTATAAAATTATTCTTTTTATTTATTTCCATTCCATTCATTCCTCTCAAATTATTCTAAAATTTATGCTAGTAGGAAATACATTCTTTATCAATCACTTCTCTCAGACCCTGCAAACGTGGGAGCTTTGTGCTTGGAGTACAACTTGTTCTTTCTTGTTTTTTCCTTTAGTGATCTTAGCACTTGCACCAACATGTAAGGAATTTAATCTAATTGCAAATGCACATGCACATATGTGCACACTTATCGGATCTTAGGTTTTCGAAGAATAAACTTGACCCGACCCGACCAATTATCTTTTCTCATTCTTAATTAATGTACCATTTATGTGGAAGATTTGGGACTGCTTAGCTAGCCTGCACTGTATTAATTAAAAAAAGACACAAATTAGCCAAAAATAAAAAATCGGTGCAATAACCCAACTGTAATAAATTGCCATTAGTGGATATGATGCAATTATCACAATTCATGTATTATAAAAATATAGTATTTACAATATCAACCGAAATTCCTATTCTTCAGTACAAGTCTTTCAAATTCTTTGCCAATGGCATTATCTGAAATTGCAGCACATACTGACATCTAAAGAGATTCTTCGTTTTTGTTCATATCTATTGAGGCCAGGAAAACTAAAAGCACTTCAAGTATTTTAACTGGAAACTAACCAAAATCCTGGAAAAAAATTTCCCAATATCAATATAGCAACCAAGTAATCATGAGATGCCATGAGGTAAGCTGATGAGAATACAAAGGCAAGTTCCTTCAAACATGATCGGCTGTTTGCCATTCTTCTTAAACAGCTCATATGCATGCATTGATGTTTTTCCTTGCCCTCCATTGCTTCCAGCTGATGCTCGCTCTTGGCTGCCGCACAGAATTCTTCAAAATCCTCTTTATTTTTTTATTTTTTTATTTTTTGGTTTTGAATAAAACTAATATGAAACAAACATAAGTACACAATCAGCTGCTACTCTTACCATTATATTTTCTCACGAAGTAACATTTTCAAAGAAGGCAATTAGTTACAACAAACAAATATGATTTTTTTATTTATTATTATTTATTTTATAGCATTACCATGTTGGAATACTCTAGGGCCCATGAATTCTTCATTGAATTGGAGGAGTTTTTGTCACACCTTGCTAGATCCACTAATCTATATAACCTCTAACGTTGAAATGTACTGTTTATTGTTACTACCTTCTTGTTAAGTCATATTAGTGTAGTACTTCGGTCACTTATGGTCCAATTTAGTCTATTTCGGTCTACTTTGGTCCATTCGGTTAACTTCGATCCATTCAGTCCACTTTGCTGTATTTCTGTCCACATTGACTCATTCGGTCTATTTCAGTCTAATTTGGCCAATTTTCGTCCACTATGGTCCATTCGGTCTACTTTGGTCCATTCGGTCCAATTCAGTTTGGTCTATGTTAGTCAATTTTGGATTAATTAGGCCTTAACTTAATTGGTTTGGTATGTTTTTCCCATGTTTGAGTCCTGAAATTAGTAGTTCAACATGTTTTGTATTAGATGAATGATTAGGGTTTATATCTTTTTGGATACCATGAACATGCATATGAACATCAACATGCATTGATGTATAGGTGTTGTGATACAGTAAGGTAAGTGAGATAAGTCATACATTGTCCACATGAACATGCATTTGAGTGTTTGAACATGAGTTATTTAAATATTAATAGTATGCTTGGTTGAATGTCATGAGGATTTGGTTGATGTTTATGTTTAGTTTTATCTTATTGATGTTATTGCCATGTGATATGTTTACTGCCATTAGTGAATTTGAATTTTGTTGTAATAGATGAATGCTAGGTTTGGGGATGATATGCCATGTTGTTTGTTTTAGATGCATGTTAAAGTTTGTGTGAGTTTAGAATATCATATTAGAAGACCCTTTGACGGGATTAAGATTTGGAACACAATGAGTGGAGGCCAACATACAGGTCGGGTGGGGTTAGGTGCCTAACACCTTCTCATCCCCATATCTAAACTCTGGACACGTGCTCTGGTAAGATTAGTTCTTCCACAAGGGCAATATATACATGATTCCTAGACCTAATCTAGGTGGCGGCTTCGTCTACACCCTTTGTCACGGTTCACTCTAGGCAGAGGCGTACTTCCCACATGAAGACCCAAAACTTGTTGTGGGCACAAGTGGTATGCCTATGTCATTAGTTTGCTCCCCCATTGTATGCTTTGTTTAGAAGAAGTGTGCATAGGTGGGGCTCGGGTATTGACCAAAACTATTGGATTGTTTCTATAGTCTTTTGGCATTGCTGCCCATGGCAATGCCGAAAGAGGGAAATTGTAGACACCCCATTTCGTTCTGACCTATACCCTAGCCCCTGGTCCTAATGACAAGAAATTGAATCACTACCAAAATGATCAGCGCCATGTGTGGAGCCCAGTGACTTAATAGAGCCCAAAATGTGATCCAAGAAACCAAGCCTAAGCCCAAAATCTATTTTCAAGCCCAATACCCATTTTAAAGCCTAATTTCCAAAGGGCTTACAAAATGTGCGTACGCTAGGTATATGATGCATATGAACCCAATCTACGGCATACACATCTTTTGCTTAGAAGCCTAAAATTACTCATTTCCTTTTTGATGGGATTTTTTGGTCAATCGGTTTGACCAATTGATTGACTAAAATGTCCAACCAAATTCTAGCCTCCACTAAGCCTATAAATACCTCCACTTTCCACCACCAAAAGGATTTCTACTATTCACCCACAGCGAAAGCTATGCAAAAATTACTCCAAAATACTTATATTCTTAAGTTTCTTCATCAGACCCAAAAAAGAACTTTTATCCAAGTTGTTGGTTCACACATAAAGCTATGGTAGCTGATTCCAGCCAAGGGATCGATCAATCTACATCCCTGTAAGGTATTAAAGACGTGAGATATATGTCTTTTCCATGACCATATCTCCTTCTTTGTTTTTCCCTTTACCTATATTACTATTTAAGGGGCTTCTCTTGTTTGGAGCCTTCATTTTAGATGCCTAATATACCCTTAAATTCACTTATATAGAAAGCTTAAATAATATGGTTAGACATGTAAAATTGCTAATTTAAAAACTCCTAAATTTTAGCTAAATTAAAAAAGAAGAAGAAGTTTTCCTCTATCTTAGGTTCGTCTCTCTCTCAAAGATATTTCCTTATCCATATTCCTTAAAATTAGGCACTTCCACCTCTCCTTATTCCTTCTAAACAAATCAAACACAAATAAATGTCTTCCTTCCTCCTATTTAATCTTTAAAAAAAAAAAAAAAAAAAAAAAAAAAAAAAAAAAAAACTCTCTTTTTCTCTCTCAAATGAAGGACCTGCAAGGTAATTATTCTCTTAGTGCTGTTTATTTTTCTATTGCTTATTTGATTTTGATTTATTTGTTATAGAAATTGTAAGAAAAGAATTTTAAATAATAAACATTGTATAATGACTATTTTTAGGGTTATTGGACCAATTGAAGCTGTTGTATATTTGCTTTTATGGTGGCAAAAGTAAGGAACTTAGGACCAAATGTGATTGAAGTCAGACATGAAAAAGATTCAAAAGATTGCACCTTTTTCTTACCCTATTTGCTTTCTTTTCTTTTCTTTTTCCCATTTTTTTGCCTTTCAATTCTACTTAGAAGTTATTATTTGTTGTATATGAGTGAGTTACATGTGTGAATAGATTTTTTTTTTTTTTTNGAGATAACAGCAGTCATTGATCTGCTCTGTTTTTGTACGTGTATGAAAAGTCAGCAAAAGTTGTAAATATGAGAAAGCGCCTTAGATATAGAATTAGATGCTGAAGCACAACAATGCGTGGTGGGTGGAGCACAAATATTGGATCAAAACTCCAATGAGAAGTCAGCGAAAATATATAGCACAGAGCAAAAATTGTATAGCACAGACCCAATTTCTCAAAAAAAAATTTTTTTTTCATTAACACACTACACATTAAGTAATCTACCAGCAATTTAAAAGAAAAAATTTACCAGCAAATACCAAGACAAATTAACAACGTAATCTGCCAGCAAGAAAAAAAAAATCTTCAAAAACGTAATCTGCCAGCAATAAGCTGCAAATCTTCAAAAAAAAACTTCAAAATAAATCAAGATTGCAGTAGAAATCTGCCAGAAATTAAAAAAAAAAAAAAAAAACTACCAGCAATTTTTGAAAAAGAAATCAAGAACCCTAATGATCAAAAACGTACCTGTGGTTTAAATCGAGAGAGAAAATCTTCAAGATCCTTCAAATGGGTTTTGATCGGGCTGCCAACTTCTCTTGATGCTGAGAGTTTTAAGTTTCTATCTCGATGGAATGGATCACAATCTGGAATAGGGAACGTACATGTACAGGGAAGTTTTTTTTTTTTTTTTTTTCCAAAGGAATGAGTTTTGATTCAACAAATATATTTTTTTTTTTTTGAGTGAGCTGGTGTTAAGAGTAACGGCAGGGTTAGAGGGGGGAATGGGCAGAATAATAATGGGTCAGAGAAGAATTTGGTTAGTTAGACAACGCGTGAAACTATAAAGGAAACTAGGCATCTCGAGTTTTAGAAAATCGAGATCCATTTACATAAATCTCGAGTTTTAGAAACTCGAGTTCCATGCAAAAAAAATTATAGTTTTATTGCCCTTATAGTGGCGTTTTTAAGTCTTATAGTGACGTTTTAAAGCCCTATAGCGGCGTTTTTCTGCAAAATTTTTTCATAAGTGCTCAATACCAGGTTCAGTGAGCCCTATAGTGACGTTTTTATGCCCTACACTGACGTTTTAAAGCCCTATAGTGGTGTTTTTCAGCTAAATTTTTTTATAACTCCATTTTTAAGCCCTATAGTGACGTTTTTAATCCCTATAGGGGCGTTTTCTGAACTCGAGTTTTTAAAACTCGATTTTCACTTGGATTTTTTTTTCAAATCAAACCTTAAAAACTTGATTTTTATCTTGGAACTCGAGTTTTAGACACTCGAGATGCTAGTTTTCAAAATTCTTTTGCAACGTGACAACTAACTAAATTTTTTAATATATATTGTTATTTAGAAAAAAAATTCGGGTTAGAGGTGTATAACGTTTTGCTCACAGATAAGTAAAGTGTCATTTTTTAAAGGGAAAATTGCAGTTAATTTATCTGTAGTTTGGCCCGTTTTAACAGTGTCCATCCGTGTTTTAAAATTTGTCACTTAACTCATTTGAGTTGACCTCCGTTAGACCCCCGTTACCCATCTCAGCCCTTTCCGTTAAAAAATCCCCTTTACTATATAAGCCACAATAGAAATAGAATTAGAAGCAACATAACAAAGAACGACTTCTCTCTCACCATCTTAGAAATCAATCTTCAAACCCAAATCCCATTCATGACCTGAATCTTGTTCAATTAACCCAATAATTGGTTCCCTCTTGATGTATTTACAACCAACAATATACATCAAATCTTGCTGTAAAAAAAAAAAAAAAAAAAATCAGTTTAAAAGTTACGAACCCGGATAGCAAGGCAACGCTGCTTGTTGTTGATGAAGAAGATTCGGTGAGCTCGAACAAGAGAGGCTCGATGATTTCGTGTCAGATGAGCTCGAACCTTGGGTTGTTGAATCGGTTGAGTCACTGAGAACAAGGCTTTGGTTGCTTCGGTGTGTACGTGTCTGACACGGGTTGGCTCTCGTGTCCTCTGAAAATCAACTCCGAACCCATCTTCTTCTTCTTAAACGATTCAAAATTTTGTGTTTCTAGGTAATAAGGAAATGAAGGGTAAAGATAGAATCCAGCAAATTGGTGGATACCATTTATTCTTAATTTTTGTATTTTATTTTGTGATTGTTTTATGAAGAATTAAGTAGTCAATTTTTGAATTTAGCAATGGAAGGTTAGCGAATCTGTGGGTATATGTTCACATGAATTTGTGGCTTTGTTTGTGACTGTAGGTGTATTGGTTTTCTTGTCATTGTAAAATATGTTTGGCAATTGCAGTGGGCATTGGGTAAGAACGTTAAATGCACATTTTTGGGGTTTTTTTTTTNGAATTTAGCAATGGAAGGTTAGCGAATCTGTGGGTATATGTTCACATGAATTTGTGGCTTTGTTTGTGACTGTAGGTGTATTGGTTTTCTTGTCATTGTAAAAATATGTTTGGCAATTGCAGTGGGCATTGGGTAAGAACGTTAAATGCACATTTTTGGGGTTTTTTTTTTTTTTTTTTTTTTTTTTTTTGGAGATGTGAACATTTCTGGGTTTTGATTGTGAAGAAGAAGAAGAAGGAGAGAAAAGAGGAGAGAGACATAAAATATAATGAAAAAGACACATTTACCCCTATTTTTAACAGTGAAAAGGGAGAAGTGGGTAACAGTAGTCTAACGGAGATCACCTTAAGTGGGTTAAGTGACAAATTTCAAACCATGAGTGGGCACTGTTAAAACGGGCCAAACTACAGGTGAGAAAAGTGCAGTTTCTCCTTTTTTAAACCTCAGGGTAAAGTGTTTTTTAGGTGTCATTTTTTAAAACTCAACTAGGTAAAATATTTTTGACAAACTATAGAGGAATAAAGTGTAATTTTCCCTTGTTTCTATTATATTAGAAATTTGGAACCACTGTCACTACATTTATATGTGGTGGTTCACATTAAATGACAGTGTGAGTCCACTTTTTAAAAGCTTGAAATGCACCAAGAGGGAGAATTAGAATAGAATGGCTTTGATAGTTAATACTAGTAATTTAAGTTTCCTAAAAAAAAGTGTAAATTCTTGTGAAAAATTCTAATTAACTTAACTGGTAAAATTTTTAAGATCAAATAAGAACCTTGGGACCACATTTTGTCTAAAACTTATTGATGTCTAAGTATGATATTAAAAAATATGAATAATTACACTTTACCCACATGTGGTTTGCCTCTAATTTGACTTGCCTACTTGTGGTTTCAATTTTGACACTTTACCCACCTGTTATTCCCTCAGTTACTAATCCGTAACCACCTCTCCTTTAGCTGTTACTCTAACACATAATATGTCAAAAACAAAAGGTTAAACAGATCAAAAAGTTAGAGTTTCTGTCTTCAGCCATTACATTAAAAAAAATAAAACGGGTATCTGTCTTCTTGTTTCCTTTGAATTTATCAATCAAAGCCCAGAGGACAAATGAAGATGAGTGTATTTTTCTATCTTCTTGTTTCCTTTGAATTTATCAATCAAATGGGTATTTGTCAAATTTTCTCTCTCTTTTAATCTAATTAAAATTTTATAATTAAAAATCATTTCTTAATGTTCTTCAACTTGTTCTTCATTTTACAACTGGTTCTTCGAATTCTTCATGTTCTTCTCCAAATTCTAACATAATCAACACCAAATTCTCAGCAAATCAAACCCATAAACCTAGTAAATAAACTAACCCAGATCAAGAAATCAATCACAACAAACCTAGGAAAACACAATCAAACTTGGATTAAACCCAAACCAACACAATCAAATCCAAAATCAAACCCAGATCCCACCACCACTAGCCAACACAATCAAACCACCACCACCCCGCCAACCAAACCAAAGATCCACCCCACCGATCAGTCACCAAACCCACTAAACCAGTCACCAAACCCACTGATCAGCCAACAAACCCACGCCAACAAAGTAACCAAACCCACTACCACCATTGTTGATTAAAAAAGATAGAGGAAGAGAGATTTCGCAATCATCAATGGACTGGGTGGAGGCCGAGATCGAGCTCCATTTTGGCCGAGATGGAGATCGAGATCGAGCTCCATTCTCTTTAAACCACTACCAGCCCTCTTCCTAGATATGCTTCAAACTGCCAAGACGGAGGCTGAGACTGAGACAGATGCAAGAATGAAGGAAATCAGATGAACCCACAACCAAAACCACAAAAAAATGAAACCAATAAAGCAAGAACGAAGGAAAATGAAACCCATCGCTATGGTGGCCGATGTTCTTAACTCCACCATCGAAGAGAGAGAGAGCAAAGAGATGAGAGAGAGAATGTTGTAGAAGAATTGGTGAGAGGAAAAAGAGACACATAGAGAAGGAAAATATGATATTTATTGTTGTTGACCTATATTTGATTTTTCTGAGCATATGTTCTTATAGAAGTTCTTAAGTAATCAAAAACCTTGACTTTTTGATTTGTTTAGGTTTTTGTTTTTGACATATTATATGTTAGAGTAACAGCTGAAGGAGATGTGAGTTACATATTAGTAATGGAAGGAATCACAGGTGGGTAAAGTGTCAAAATTGAAACCATGGGTAGGCAAGTTAAATTAGAGGCAAACCACATGTGGGTAAAGTATAATTATTCCTAAAAAATATTTATTATAAAACTAAAGTTATAAATTCAAATTCTCCCATATCTATAAATAAATAAACAAAAATAGATATGTTGCACAAAGTCGCTCCAATAATATTGAATAGCCAAGGTGACTTAGCAGAACACCAAGGCATTGTCAAATCTCAAATTGCACTAAGTGATTCTAGAATTTTCTTCTTTTCAAAAGACATCTTACGGAATTAAAAAAAAGAAAATGTTGAAGTGTGATCCAGCCTACAGAGCAGCTTTCATACAAAATTTCCTACACATCAGATTGTCTGCTACAGTCAACCTCCCCAACACATCCCCACCCTCTGCAACCATATAAGTATTATAAAGGAGAAGGGATAGGGAAGATAAACTGAAGTAAACCACATAATCTTTTAAAAGTGGATACAAAATTATTAAAGCTATTTCCAAACTCCCGGGGTATGCAGATACATCACAGCAAGCAGCAGCAGCAGCAACATCACGGCTTTGCTTTCGTTCAAGATTAGCAATGAATCCATCAGAATATGTGAACCATGTCATAAGCAAATCTTCAGATGTCAAGGAAAGTAGTAAGAAATATATATATATATATATATAAACCAACCAAAAAAATGATTCAGCAACAAGACTAAATGACTTGAACTAATAATTTTGGATCTTCAGGAAATTTCTGTAGGATTGTTTTAGTAGATACCAGCACTCTAGCACTATATCCTGCCATCATGATTGACATGTGGCTGGGGGAAAAAAGCTTCAGAATAATTATGCCAAACGTAAAGCAGCATGACTTGGGAGCTCCCTAAGGTATCTGATTTTCATCCCTTTTAAAATTGGAATAGCTAGAGAAATTTTACTCAAAAGCCCTTTGGCACCACCCTTATGAGCCCAACATTGTTAATTGGCTGTTAATTCTAGCAACACTAGAAAGCACAAGAAAAATTTTCACATAGAGAAGATTAGATAGTCCATGATCTGATTTATAATCTCAACACTAACACCATGTTATTACTAGTAATTGTCTCAGCGTATGAGAAAGGATACGTCCAGAAAAGCACGAACGACTGCAAAAGAAAAAAAAGACGAATATGTAAAGAAAACAATAAAAATTTGGAATTACACAGTAATGTTGATATGTTATACACGAATAAGTCCCAAGTAACATAAATCAACATATAAATGGCCATTTTGTAAGCTTTCATTTTATTCCCTCCTTGGGCCATATCCCAAGGAAGCCATTCTCTTAATCTCTTCAATTTAGCATTTATTAAATAATCTTTTTCTGTAATCAAAATTTCTGAGCTCCAAGCACAAATAAGACAAGCTATCTCAGTAAGATAATAAGCATTTTTTCATCAATTCTCAGCCAAAAAGGAAAAATCTTCAGTCAGAAATAAAATTCTCTATAAATCATTGGAAGAAAATGTATTGGGCAACTACCAACCAGGCAAGCTATGGAAAACAGAAAAGCTCTTTTTAATGAACTTATATCAAAGAACAATTGAAGGCAGATATTTTACACAATTAAACTATAACCAAACTTAAGTAGCTTCCTTGGCCTAACATCATTCACATGAATTTGCAAAAAGAGAAAAAAACAATAGAGCACTCAATCAAATAGAAGAAATCCTACAATATTATTTGCTTAGAGGGGGCTAGAAGGAATTATGCTAACATTTCAAATAATTTCAGAAATCTTCAAATTAACTGGGTTTGGATCACTTTAAAAATCAGAAACATGTAGAAAATTGCACACTATCACTTAGAAAAGTAAGATTCATGCCTATTGACTGTTGAGCCCCCCCTACCACTTTTCTAAACCCCTTAACTGATGGAATATGTCAAAATAAGAGTGAATCAATGCAAAGTACAAAAAACGACTTTTAAAATAAAATAACAAAAACTAGACAAACAATGCTATGAAAGAGCAAAGCCCTATGGTAACACATCAGAAAGTTTATACCAAAAAAAGAAAAAAAAAAATTAACAAGCACTATTAGATAAAAAGCCATACCATGAGCCCGCTCAAAAAGCCATCAAATATAACCCGGTTCCAGCTATCAAAGTATGAATGGATTGAAAACCCTGACTTTGCTATTAGCCCAACTGAAGTGATTGCCATGACAAGGAAATAGAAGATAAACCCAGTCAAGCTTGTGAATCCTAATATTCCAGCAATGACCCCACCAATGATTGACAGAAAAGTCCGGCTGCACAAAAAGATAAATGCTCAGATTCTACCTATAAGCACAACACTTGCAAATGATTTTTTAATTTTATTTTCAGGTCACATTTTGTTGCATTGACAATGCTCTGAGGGCACCAAATCCTAAATAGAATTTCGATTGTGCTATATGTAATATGATAAACCAATCATCTTTCATTAAACTCATTGCATAGGGCAAAAAAATCATCCCCTCAAGCATTATTAAGACAATTCTTAACATAATTTAAGTGTTAAGTTTTTTTTTTCTTTTGGTTTTTTTGGCTAAAGTAAAATTTACACTCTCTAGATTTGAGGTTGCTTCTAAATTGGTTCCTTAACTATGAAAACTTGTAATTTACACTCTTGAATATTACAACAATATCAATGTGCACATTTTGTCAATACCAGTTAGAATCTTGTAGTTAATCTAAAGAAATGATGTAGTTTTGGACAAAAAACTACTAAAATAGAAAACGTCATTTTTAGGCATAGGTGGAATGGCGAAAATATGACTGGCCATAATGGAGCACGTTAACATTGTTGTAATGGTCGAGCATCTAAATTGTTGGGTCTGAAAGTTGAGGGACACCCAAACTTAAACTTAGGATCTAGTATGTATTTTTTTTCGTCATTTTATTCTATGCAAAGTCAAAGACAGTGTAAAGCGCACTCTAGCAAAAAAAAAAAA
>NW_027070331.1:207897-217827 GCF_002906115.3 Quercus suber
TTTTTTTTTTTTTTTTTTTAGCTAGTTTAGATGTGTATTTTTCAAACAATTTGGGTTGTACAAGCTTTATCTTTTCCTGTTGAACACTATTTCCTGGTTTTCCTTCCTTTTTTTCTATGACATGGATCTGTATTTGTGGTTTTATTTTTTTCAAGGCTGCTTTTAACTTTCAATAACATGTGGATTTGTTCTTCTCTTCTTGTATACTGCTTTTCTTTCTTTTCTTCTTTTGCACTGAGTCCTAGGCCATGGTCCCTACAAGTTTTACTGTAGATCCTAGATCAGGTACCTTAGTGGTTGCTTTGCTATGCAGCTACTGAATTGGGTACATTGGGTGTTCTCTCTCTCTCTCTCTCTCTCTCTCTCTCTCTCTCTCTCTCTGTCTCTCTCTCTCTCTGTCTCTCTCTCTCTCTCTCTGTGTGTAAAAGTTTCAAATCATGAACTAGGCAAGTCCTCTTTTGTCAAATACTGGGCTGGGTACCCCGAGCACTTAATTTTTTTGTTTGCCCGTGGTCCCAGGCCATGTATTTTGAACTAATTGTGGTGTGAGTCCTGGGTCATGTTTCAAAGTTCTCTTTCTCTCTTCTTTTTTTTTTTTTTTTTTTGCATTGGCCCAAATACCCCACTTCAAATTTTCCCATATTTGGACTTTGCAATATTTAATTTAGCTATTGTTTAGAGGAAATAAAAGAGATTTCATTTAATCAAAGCACAATTACTATCTAAGGAACACAGAAAAGTTATCAAAGATAATAAGGATCATAGAATGTCCTTTTACCATGGGTTCCTGGACAAAATTACTTAAACAAAAAAAACAAAAAAAATGAAAACAAAACACAAAGAATGATGAAACACTTAGCAGGTTGGAGAGTTGGTGAAAAGGGCTCGGCGTACTGAGATCTCTCCCTCTTTATGCGTAGTACTATTTCAGCCACTTCCCATTTATGGGATCTGTTAGGACTGTCCCATCTTCCTTTGTGAGGTAGTAATACCAACTATCATAGGTTTCCCTGATGATGTAGGGTTCTTCCCACTATGGGGCAAATTTGGAGGGTCTTGGGAGGTTTCTTCTTACATGTTCTGCCGTTCTCAACACCAGCTGCCCCTCAGTGAAAGTCCTCGAGTGTACTGTCTGTGCATATGCCCTAGCCATCCTCTGCTGGTACCTCAGGCTTCTCCTTCTTGCCACTTCTCTTTCTTCCTCTAGCCCCTCCAGATCTACCACCCTTCTTTCATTATTTGTGCCCTCATTGTCCTCTTGGTTCTCCTCAAGCACTACTCTTGGTGTAGGAACAACTAACTCCACAGGGCTGATGGTTTCTGTCCCATACACTAGGGAGAATGGTGAGAATCATGTAGCTGTCTTTACAAAGCTCCTACATGCCCAGAGTACGTCACTCCATCTTCCCCCATACTCATGTTTCATTTTTTTTAAGGATCTTTAACATTACCTTGTTAGTGGCTTCAGCCTAATTATTTCCTTGTGGGTAGTATGGTGTAGACCTTCCATGCTTGATGTAATATGCCTCAGTCAGGTTCTTCATATCCTTGTTTATGAATAGGGTCCCATTGTCACTGATCAGCCTCCTGGGGATCCCGAACCTCGTAATGATGTGTTCTCGAATGAAGTTTGCCACAACCGCTTTAGTGGCCTTTTTCAAAAGAATAGCTTCTACCCATTTTGTAAAGTACTCGGTGGCTGCCAGGATCCATATGTATGTTAGGGTTTTATGCCCTAATATCCAATTTATTGGCATGTCATAAATAATTAAATTGTTTAACTATATGAGACTATTTATTAATGAACTAATGGGACATTATCTTAGTCCATGAGATGCATAGTATGTGATTTATGTGAAAAGTCACAAAAGATATAAATCACAAGTTCTTTGTAAACTCAGAATTTTAGTTCATAGTCGGTGATGAAATTAGGCGTTTCATCTAAGAAGACTATAACATATCAACTACGATGATTTGTCTTGATCATGGAAGTGGAGACTTCTAGTTGGTATGTTGAAATGTTTTAAGAGTTAAGACATATTGAACTGGACCACTGTGAGATTTATTATTCTCCTAGTGACTGTTAAATGAATAATAAATCTCATGACTTCTATTTGCATGAACTCTTAATCCTAAGATAATAATGGACCTGATCATGAGGTGTAGGTTGCTTTAATATATCAGGAGTGAGATCTAAAGGCACAGTCAAAACCTCAGTATGTTAGGCAGCCACATTTAATGTTGATGAAACATATATTCTCAATATGAAATTCATAGTCTCTTAACGGAGATATAAAATATTCCATTGAGATAAGTTTAATAGGTTTAGTTATTCAGAGTGTTGGGCCCAACCACTTTAGTAAGAAGTTACTAAAGTATATATTTATGAAATTGGATTTCATAAATATATATTAAATAACATAAAGGATTAAACCGAGTACTCAAGGATTAAGATATAGTAATCTTCAAAGTGGTAGTCTACATTCATGACTTTGTATTACTATGAATATTTTAATGAAAGGGTTGTATGTATAATAAAGTCTTGGGATATAATTTATAGATAAGGCCTAGAGTACAATTATATTCTTATAGTGGTATTGAATATAATTAATAGTAACTTTGGACTTGTCAAGAGTTGACGAAGAAGCCCAAGGCCCATTGGAGCTAGTGTCTTATTGGTCCCTTTTGGTCCCACTCCAAGCCACATACTAGAGCCCAATTGGAATGGCCCAAAAGGTTAGCCCAATTAGATGATTAGTTGTATATAAGGAGAGAAACATACAAAATTTCATTAAGGTTTTTTCATAAGAGACTTTCATAAGGGTTTTCATGAAGTCTTTTCATGAAAGTTCTCATAAGGAATGAAATGATGTATGTGAGTGTTGGACACTCTTTTATTCTCTCCTTAGAAATTGATTGAGAGACCACACTTCTTGGGCATCAAGTGGAATTGGAGTGAAGATTAAAAGTCTTCCCAAGTAATTCTCAAGTTTTGTTTTGAATTTCACTGCACCAAGGTACGCTTTCTATTCTTTATTCTAGAATTCAAGATTACATGTTATCTTTCATGATTGAAGTAGATTCGTGTTTGTTGCTTCCGCTGTGTGTTTTGTATTAGATACAAAACCAGATTTTTCCAACAATGTAACCATTGGAAGAAGGGTTTATAGGCCCTATAAGATCAAGCCCCCAAGTGTGGAAAGGTCATGGTGTTGTCATATCCTGCAGCACATTTGGGTGAGTATGAATTGCATCTCCAAGCACTTGACAGGCATGGTATGTTTTGACCAGTTCCTCAGAGTTCTTTTTCATTCGGGCTAGATAAAACAAAAAAACAAAAAAAAAATCTTAGTCAAGGTTGGATCATATTTCCATGGTAGATACTTAAACTAGAAGTTGAGAATGCAGAGAAAGTTAAAGTTTTTTTTTTTTTTTTTTGAACTAAAAGTTAAAGTTAATTACCCAATAATTAAGAGGACTAATGTTGTAATCCTATAACAGGTAATGATTATAGTGAAGAATAGGCAAATAGACTGACACTTATGCCTAGATTTCTGCTTTATTTCATATCCTTGAGGAATTTATTTGTGTCTTACATATCCAAATTGAGGACGGATTAGAAGAATGAAGCCAAGGGGAAATCCTGACAGGAATCCTTTAAATTGAGCTAAATTGTTCACACGAGGTAGAAATCTGAGGGGACAATTTATGGCTATAATGAGCACGGGAGTTACAAGTTCTGCACACTGAATATTTAGGAGTCAAGACCTACTCTCACAAATTAAGAGTAAGTAAATTTAGGTTAATCTGATAAATACTTAGCTTTGAGTCTCAAACTGTCACTTTTACCATCCAAAGATATAATGAGTAAAAAGAAAACGTTACCTTCTTTGCAAAGATTATCCAATTAGCGAGAAGCTCAGAAACCATGGGATGATGCCAACTGATATTGTTAATTTCACATGTCATCATATAGCTAACCTCCAGAGCTGTTAGGAGAATCACCAAGGGATGATGAACAAAAGCATTCATATACCATGGCTGATTGAACATTATTAACACTCTAGCACATCTTTCATCTGCAATAATATTTTAGGCGATTAATTATCAGAAAATTGAAATTCCACAAAAGCATGCACTTTGTACAAATTACTTCAAACAAATTTCGCTGTTACATGAAAAGATTGGAAAGAAGTACTTACAGGTATGCATAATGGCAACTGCAGAGCTAAGCCTTAAAGTTAGAATTAGCTACTACACAAATTGTCCTCTTCACGTTCTTCCTCTACTAACTTTCAAAGGTGATCTACTCCCAATTGCCAGGCATGACAAACAATACATTTAACACCAAAGCAAGAGAAAACACCATAGCATCCATACCTTGATTTTTTAGATATACATTTTTTAGATATACAGACTCACATCCTGGCCTAGCTTATTTCCAAGTTCTCCACCGGCTCCTTCAAGGTAAACGGGTGACTTGGGAATCAAGCACAAGTACTCCTCATCAAAATTAGCATACAATGCTATAAATCCTGCATGAATTTAATTCAATCGCAAAATTTAGGTCAAGCTAATTTAACTTCTCTTTATAAATTGGCTGATTTGATTAAGAAACATTAATGGAAAAGAAATGTGTTGGAAAGATATAAGACCACTAATGAGAATACTAATTGACTAGGTTCTTAGCTGCCATAAGGTTGTGCCCCACGTAGCACCTTGGATTGACCAATGATGGTCATTTAAGGTTTTCCAACATTTTTTCAAATAAAACTTATAAGTATACAAGACAATAGAGAATAGTGGAAGAAGTTACAGCTGAAAGGTTTAGATATTAAAGAACAAACTTTATAGTACCATTAATAGCCAATGGGCTTTCTAATTTTCTGCTTTATCCTTGGCCAACACATCTTTTCTCAACCTTTTTGGACTAGGTTCCAACTGTCTGCTTGCTGCTCAATAGTAGGCTGGCTTGTAATGGTCAAATAACCAACCCTGACAAATCCTACTCCCATACTCCATCAAATCCTTCCCTACAAATTCAACATGCTCTCTAGTCAAAAACACCGATATATCATCCCCATGTAGTGTTATAGATTTTATAAACTAGTAGGGCGTTAAGTTTTATAGAATTTGAGTACTAGCAAGTTGTTCTTCCATGTGAAACAGATAATTCAGTGTTAATTTTTGCAGTGTATCTTGTTAGACTTCGTTTTAAAAAGTTATAAAAGATACGTAAACCTTTCCATACTGTTGGTTTCACTTGTAATTAACTTTCTCTACTAATGGTTCTGTTTTGATGTCAACTCTTACTTTTGATTAGATGATTACTGGGTTAATTAAGCTTGTGGTTTGTAGATTCTGAATGGGCTAAAAAATGTGTATTATTCCCAATTCAGTAATGAGATTGCAAATCTTCAGGATCTTAAGGTTTCTAGGGCATGGAAGCAATTGACTGTAGAAATCTAAAAAGAGACCATTAACACACGTTCAGGGTGTGCCTAAATGAAGCAACTATAGACTGTGGGTATTTAAAAGAGGTTAATACATGTTCAGGGTGTGCCTATATACAGCTGTAGATCAATGTCACTCCTTGTGTTGTACTAAATTTTGTTGAAATACAATGGATCTTAGGATGAAAATGACGCATGTGCAAAATACTATGAGATTGGATTAAAATATTTAAATAAAATGTACAATCCTCAACTGGATTTTCTTTTATATATTTTAATGTGTTGCTTTAGTACTTCAGTCCTAAGTTTTTGCATAATTCCATTGTGCATTACTAATGTTTAGGGACCCAGGCCATGAGCATAAAAGAAATGGCTTAAAAATCAGCAAGTTGGCCAGCTTCAAAAGCCAACAATAGGAGGCGTAAACTGCCAAGATCCTTTGTCACAGTAAACATCAATACAAGAGTAGTTTTGTTATACTTGCGAAGCTTGAAGAATAGGAAAATAGACTGACATAATCATTCAGCTGATTGATGCTCTAAAAAAGCAGACTATACAGCTACATAGCTTTTGACCATGAAATAACTCAATACATCCATATGCATATCTGCCAATTTCTTTAGGGTAGATAAAACAAAAGAAAAGAAAAAGCTTAGTCAAGGCTAGATTACATTTCCATAGTAGATAAACTAGAAGTTCAGAATGCAAAGAAAGTTCAAGTTAATTACCCATGAATTAAGGGGACTAAAGTTGTAATCCTATAAAAGGTATTGATAATACTTGTGCCTAGATTTCTGCTTTATTTCATATCTTGAGGAATTTATTTGTGTCTTACATATCAAAGCCAAGGGGAAATCCTGACAAGTATCCTTCAATATGAGCTTAATTGTCCACATAAGGTAGAAATCCAAGGGGCAAATTTGTGGCTATAATGAGCACGAGAATCACAAGTGCTGCACACTAAATATTTTGGACTCAGGACCTATTCTCACAAATTAAGAGTATATAAGTTTAAGTTAATCTGATAAAACTTTAGCTTTTAGACTCAGACTGTCACTGTCACTAGCCGAAGACATAGAGCAAAAAGAAAATGTTACCTTATGTGCATAAATTGTCCAATTAGTGAAAAGCTTAGAAACCATGGCTCCCAATAGTACAAAAAGTGCATCAAGTGTGCCAACAGATATTGTAATTTCACATGTCATCATGTAGCTAAAGCCTAAAAGCCTCCAGATCTATTCGGAGAATCACCAAGGTATGATGAACAAAAGCATCCATGTAGGACTAGCTGGTTGAACATTATTAACACCCTAGCATTTCTTTCACATGCAATATTAACTTAGGTGATTAATGATCAAAAAATTGAAATTTAACAAAAGCATGCACTTGTAATTTGTAAAAACAAATTTTTTTTGTTATATTTGAAACCATAACCTGTCACTATAATGATAAACCCTATAACCAGTCATTGATGATCAAACATGAAAAGATTAGAAAAAAGTACTTACAGGTATGCATAATGCCATCTACAAAGCCAAGCCCTAAAGTTGAATTTGTTACTGCACAAACACTCCTCTCCAGGTTCTTCCTCTACTAACTTTCATAGGTGATCTGCTCACAATTTCCAAGCACGACAATCAACACATTTAACACTGAAGCAAGAGAAAACACCCTAGCACCCATACCTTGATTTTTGAGATATACAAACTCACATCCTTGTGTAGCTAAAAATTGGCCGAAAGATTTAGGTGAAGCTAATTTAACTTTCCTTTATAAATTGGCTGATTTGATTAAGAAATGTGTAAGAAAGATTTAAGACCATTAATGAGAATACTAATTGACTAGGTTCTTAGCTGCCGGATGGCTATGCCCCATGTAGCACCCTAGATTGACTAATGGTGGTCATTTATGGATTCCTAACATTTGTTCAGATGTAACTTTTAAGTATACATGGCCAAAGAGAACAGTGGAAGAAGTTACAATTGAAAGATTTAAATATTAAAGACCAAACTTTATAATACCATTAATAGCCAATGGCGTTTCTAACTTTCTACTTCATCCTTAGCCAACACATTGTTTCTCAACCTTTTTGGAGTTCAAACAGTCTGCTTGCTGCTCAATACAAGGCTGGCTTGTAATGGGCAAATCACTAACCCAAACAAATCCCACTCCCATACTTCCTCAAAACCTTCCTTACAAGTTCAACATCCTCTCTAGTAAAAAACACCCAACATATCATCCCCATGTAGTGTTAAAGATTTTATAAACTAGCAGGGCATTAAGTGTTATAGAATTTGAGTTCTAGCCAGGTGTTATAGACAATCTCATAAGTTCATTGCAGTTAGACACGGAGAAACAGTGATGGGAT
Source organism: Quercus suber (assembly GCF_002906115.3). NCBI lineage: Eukaryota > Viridiplantae > Streptophyta > Magnoliopsida > Fagales > Fagaceae > Quercus > Quercus suber. The sequence goes on from NW_027070331.1 coordinate 215,719, forward strand.
TGTTTTACTGAACATATTTGGGATAATCATTCTGTTCATTCATATGTGAAATAAGTACATTGTTTTACCAACAATCAAACCGCGCAATTTCATTGAAACTAGTCAAACATTATCACAAAAATAAGTGATTAATTCAATAAGAATCAATATTCACTTCACTTGTATGTCATAATTTTCATTAAAAAAAATTGAATTAACAACTATTAAGATTCAAATATTCATAATGATTAAATGGGTTTAAGATCTACCTACTTGCATAATTTCCAACTAAAATAGAAACAATATTGTGGGGACTAGAAGTTGTCAATAAGATATGAAGATCATCTTTATGCCAAGCTCTTCCACCATTTAATTTCACTTCACTGCTATGATCAAGTAATATGCTATGTATGATGAAAACATGGATTCAAAATTAGGATCATATTAAATACAATAAGAGGATTTGGAATAAGTAAAAAACACGAACACGAAGAGTGTGGCAATGGAGATGGTAGGAGGGAGGGTTTATTTGTTTTAATTTGGAGGCAAGAGTGAAGAAATGAAGCAAAAGAGAGAGAGCCAAAGCCACCCTTAAACATCCATAAAAAAGGCTTTTAAATTCCTCCTCTCTCACAGTGATTACTCATAAAACCAGGTCCACAATTTTTGTCATCCACCAGCTAATGCCTAAAAGTATGGCATATAATGAGTTATGTTGGATTAGTCTAATACCCAAAATCAATGAAATCCTCAAGATCCATATTGATATATCATATTAAGTCGTAAATGAATAAGAAGAATCAACTAAAGGCATTGCATTAGCTGGATTCTAGTTAGTGTGGAACTACACGCCCAAAAATCAAGACTCTTATTTATAACCGAGAACATATTAGACCAAAAAGGATCACAACCAAATAAAAAATAAAATAGCCAATGAGGGCTTGGCTAAGTGGGTAAGGCTCGGACGTTTCGTGCAACACACCTAGGTTCGAGTCTTGCTGCCCGCAAGCTTTTGTTGGTGGGTAAACTTAGTGGTGAGGTGTACTCACAAAATGTGAGGTGACTCCCACACAGAGGGTACAGAACGGGTACCGACTACGGACTCCCTGACCGAGGCCACTAGCTCCCTGCCTGGGGGTGTAATATGACCATAAAGACCCCCATTTTTTGCTTCTCAAAAAAAAAAAAAAAATAAAATAAAATAAAATAAATCAGTTTATGGTGATTATAGATAAATAACCGTTATGAATATCTAGAAAGAAGAAAATGTAATTAAAACCAATCAATAAACAATTACTATAGTTTTAATGACTATATCATCAATACTTTTCTTTTTTTCTTTTTTGCTGAATGACTATATAATTATTCTCACACAAGTAAAAGGGGAATGTTACTTACATCCTCATTTGTAGTCTTCAAAAATTTTGTCCACTTCAACGCCTTGCTCTTATTATCCAGCCAAAGCCACCCTCAAATATCCACAAAAGATACTTTTAAATTCTTCTTCTCTCTCACAGTGATTACTCAAAAAACCAGGTCCTCAATTTCTGTCATTCACCAGCTACATGCCCAAAAGAACAGCATAAATGAGTTACGTCAGATTAGTCCAAATACCCAAAATCAATGAAATCTGCAAGATCCATATTGATATATCACATTAAGACATAAATGAATAAGAAGAATCAAATATAGGCATAACACTTACTGGTTACTAGTTAATGTGGAATTACATGTCCAAAAATCAAAACAGTCCTATTTATAACCAATAACATATTATACCAAAAACGATCACCACCAAATTTTTAAAAAAAAAAAAAATTCAGTTTATGTTGATTATAGATAAATAACACTTATTGGTTATGATCTAGAAGAAAATGAATTTTAGATTTGCAAATAGTGGGCATAGGAGATTGAATGTTTGGTGGGAGTGTGTATGTGATTTACAACAGAGGCATGATCACACACACATAAACACCAATTCAAAAAAACCAATCAAAAAACAGTTACTATAGTTTTAACGACTACATCATTATTATTTTTCTTTTTTCTTTTTTGCAGAACGACTATATAATTATTACTTACCTCCTCCTTTGTGGTCTTCAACACTTTGCTCTTATTATCCAATCTCAT
>NW_027070332.1:0-108556 GCF_002906115.3 Quercus suber
TTTTCTTCTGTGAAAATGTTAAAACATTTAGTTGTCATCATAATATTTTCACAACTTTTAAGATGTCAATTATTTACAAGTCAAAGTAAAATATAACAAATTTATAAAAATATTATGAAAATGTTGTGTCATTCTTTGTGTTTCTAGATTTTTTTTATTAGTCAATTTTTGTTAAACCAAAATTCACTATTTCATATACAGTTTTCTTAAGTAGAATATTTGTATTAATTTTTTTTTTCTTTATGCACAATTTTAAGTAAGAACACATAGTTTTACACACACACACAAACAAAAACAAAAAAAAACAAAAAACAAAAACTTAGGATTAAAACACTTTTCATCTTTTTATGTTTGGGGTAGTTCACAATTCCTCCTTAAACTTTAAAATCAAGTAATTTCCCACTTAATATTTTGGAAAAGAGCAAAATATGTCATATTTTCTCAATTAAACCCAAATGAAAGCTTATGATTTTTAAAATATTCCATTGTGTAATGTCTAAAATATTCGTACTAAATTTTAACATTCTAAAAAAATTTCACGTATTTTAAGTTTTAGATGGTAGTAATGCTTAGAAAATCGAAATGGTAATATAAGTTTTTTTTATTTGTTACTTAGAGAACATCAATTTTCTAGGTTTAGATTTTCAAAATTTATAATTTATCTAGTGAAAAATTCGATGATACATGCCTTTTGTTTTTTTTTTTTTTTTCCTTTTCTTGCCTAAAATGGGTGTTCATTAAAAACTAATTAAGCTAAAAATTGCACCTAGACTCATATAGAATGATATAGACGAAAGTATGAATGACAAAATTTTCATTGTGTATGGTTGAAGGTATTTGATAAAAAGTTTTAATTGTAGCATATGACATCATTTATAATGAAAATTTAAATATTGTGACAATGTTTTAGCAAAACTCAGTTGCTTATTGTTAGAATACGATGATATTTGTTATTATTCTTAGAAGTTTTTAATGAGTAAATATCGTCATTAACAAATAAGTATCAAAATTCTAATACAAATGAGATTAATTTTGTATGGCATACATTTTTTTTATGTATTTAGTTTCATACTTCTTCAAATAAAAATTTTTCCTTAATATATTTTCTCTCTCAAGAGATAGCATGTGTCTTGCACGTGCCACCCACACTAGTTTTTAGAAACGAAGTGAAATTACGAAATCAAATATTAGGGGTGGCAAAATTGGACACGACTTGCGAATCTGACATGACACAACACGAAATTAGCAAGTTATGGGTTGAGGCTTAACGGGTTCGTGTCATGTTTAGGTTGACATGGCTAACCCATTTAATAAACGGGTTGAGTTAGTATTGAACACATAGAACCCGTCTGACCCGTTTAATTAAATGACGTTTTACCAATATATCCTTCAAACTCTAGGTATATAAACTTATTAGTTGTTGTGGTTTATTTTCTTTGACATTTTGTGATTGATTATTTGTGATATTAAGATATGCTTCAGTTTTGAATGATTATTTATGATGCAATTACTCGTTAGTTCTGAATTTTATATTAAAAATATTTATTTGTTTGTTTTTTCATAAATTTTTTTTCTTCATTTTGATAAAATCTAATAAACAGGTCGACACGACTGACCCGTTTAATAAATGGGTTATGTTAGGATTGAGAAATCTTGACCCATTTAATAAACATATTGGATTAGTGTTGACTTATATCGGTGAATATTCATGAGTTGACACGATACGAACTCGATATGCGAACAAGAATTGTCACCCCTATCAAAGATTCACGTGTTGTTGACAATTGACACAGTTTATGACCAAATCAAATTAGAGTAATATCACGTCCACAAAAAGATTTACAAATTTTTAAAAGCAATTGAGTTGATACTTTTTTTACGTTTTTATCTTGACCTATTAGTATCACTAACATCACATTTTTGTCTATCATTATATGCCATATCAGCACGCTATTATAAAAGAGTCATATCAGCACGCAATTATAAAAGATTTTGTCAAATTTTGTGTTTCTGTGTCAAAATAAGTACAAAAAGTCTATTTCTTGGGCATCTTTGCCAATTCCCATACGGGAGTGATTGTCAATTTTTGAGGGCATACCGGCATGCACCTATTCGTTCACTGAATTAATGTATACCATCTAATTGCTTGAGTCAATTTTCACGTTATTATCATTGTGGATATTTATTTTCACCACAAATACAACGAAGTCATGGATTCTGAGTTTCTGACCGGTCTGCTATCAAGAAAGAGAGAGAGAGAGTGAGAGAGATGGTTGTGGATGAATCTACCACATAACGTGACCAAACACATAAAATGTTCAGTCCGTACGTTTTTTTCCCACCTCTAGGAAAGCTTGCTTGTAAGAACGAATCAATTCCATAACAAGTATAAGTTGCAAATTGCCTCCTTGTTTGTGACATTGTCCCTCAAGACTTTTACCTTTCAGTTTCAGGTAATTGTGGACTCTGTCAATTCCTAACAAAAGAAAACTCTGAATCACTGTAATATTTTAAATTTTGACTCTGATGGTTGCCGGGAAGAGAAATATGTTGATGATACTTCATAGTCTAGACTCTAGATGATGTAACTTTGCAATAAAAGTTTCCAAATTTTTTTTTCAATGAAAGTAAGTAAACAAGACAAAGATATTGGACAGATTTACGAGATGAAAATAGATACGTAATTTGCTATCATGAAAACAAATTGCGTGTCTATTTTATGTTGTACTTATGTACATATTGGATAATTGTACTTGTATTGTACACCAACTTGACAATAGTTTGTGAAATATATAGGTCTAACCAAATCAAAAAGTATACTCTAAAGTTTAAACTCTCTATTATACAAGGTTCCATTGGTTCTATATGCTTTTTTGAAAATCATGAATTAGATTAAAGATTAAAGGGGTATATTAGTTAGTCTTAGAGATAATCGATTTACATGTTCTCACTTTTGTATCATATTTTGTTATTGATTTTCATAAAAAAAAAAAAAAAAAATTAACTATTAAACTTTGTGATACACAAGATCAATGCATGTATAAAAATACATAAAATAATGTATTATTATTGTTCACAGTGACCCAACACTTCCTTGAAAGTATTTTATTGTAATTTTCCACGTCAACACAATATTTAAATAAAATTATCATTTTATTTAAATAAAATTATTTTTGTTTAGTCCAAACTTAAAAAAGAGTGAAACTCTATCTTTTTAACAAGTCCAACTTAAATTTAAACTTATCATTATCATTTTTTAAAAAAAAATTATTTTTGTTTAATCCAAACTTAACAGGAAGTGAAACTCTATCTCTATAACAAGTCCAACTTAAACTCAAACTCAAACATTGATAATTTAAATTCAAATTTGTGAGGTTAATCATGAACACTATAAAAGTAAAAATATATGAGCTCTTCTTATGTTATTTTCTTCTCCTCTACTTTGTTAAAAAAAAAAAAAATTGTTTTATGGTTTTTAATGTATTTTTAAAAAATTAATTTTTGTACATGAACCACCAAACTCTCTTTAACCATTTTTTACAAGATAAAAAAACTTGCAATAATTGAAATTATTCTTTCGAATGTAATCCATCTTTCTCTTATATTTCTCTATTGTTTAGTCATATATATTTTTTTTTCAATAATTTCTAAGAAGAGAATCATCTAATTCTTTAATTTTTTTTTGGTCTTTCAGAAGTTTTAATATCTAAATTTTTGAGTTATTTTTTTGCAGTATCTGAAAATGTTTGACAATTTTTTGTAAGCCATTGCACGTTCAAGCAATAACTTATTCATCAAATTGTAACACAAATTGAAGTTATACAAGAGCAAATCATGCAATGATGTAGTTTCTTAAATTTTTTATAAAATTATTTTAGCCTACCTCATAAATAAGTAGGTTCCTGTGCATAGCAACTAGTTATTATTATTATTATTTTTTGGTTGAAAAATCATGAACCAATGTTATACACACGTCTCTTTTTGGTATTTAAACTTTGATTACTTACATAAGTGTGTGGTTAAAGTAATATTTGTACAATGTGAAAATGATAGGAATGATCGATGCATATATAAAAATACATAAAATAATGTATTATTATTGTTCATAGTGACCCAACACTTCCTTGAAAGTATTTAATTGTAATTATTGAACTAACTGCATTATTGTCTTAAAAAAAAAAAATATATATATATATATATATATATTATTGTACTTATGGCTGGCATGCATGGATGAAAATAGACACGAAGTCACAAACAGATAAAGTTGGATAAAAGGCAGTGAAGATTTGTCCCTTTACCTAACAAATTATGAATTAAAATTTTATCATCAAAATACAAAAGAGACAGTTCAGTATATCTGATTGGTATCTTCGATCCTTTGCTTAAAATTCACAGAGCTTCTGGGCCTGCATATGTACATAGAGGCAGAGAGCAAAGGTGGTGGGGACATTGGATTTCCGTACAACCCCCTTTCTACATTATTGGCATTTTTTTTTGAAGCTTAAAATTTGCCACGAGAACAGAACAAGACATAAATTGTCATATCTCCAAGGCTAATATAATAGAAAGAGTGGATAATTCCAAATAAAAATAATGGAGAAACAATTAATTCAAACAAAAAGAAAAGGGAAAAAAGTGACAATAGCAAGCAAACAATTTAGGGACCTATCTGTGATATCTATTTGGTATCACAAAAGAGCATGTTATTGCTTCGTATTTGGGACCACTATATTATATTGTCCTCTTCTCAATGCACAATCTTCTAGCAGTGGTCTCTTTTTTTCTCTTTTTCCTGCTAATATTAGAAGGAAAAAAAAAAAAAAAGTCGGTGCATTATATTTATTTGGATAAGTTACATTTTAGATCTAATACTTTAGATGATTCATAATGTTTAAACTAAAACTCAAAGTTTAAGATTGGTATAAATTAAATTGTTTTTTTATTAGTTGTAAATTCAATCATGAACTTTTAAAATCGTATTAATTAAAATTTCTAAGTCAGCAAACTATGAAAAATCAAAGATTTAACGAAAAAAACAAATTTAATTTATAATGGTCTTAAAGTTCAAGTGATTTAAAAGGTTTGAAATTATAACATTTAATTTTAAGATACCTCTCCCAAATATCGGGTGTGAGTTTGAATCCGAGAATTAACATCTTCAACAACAACAAAAATTTAGGGTTAAGCCTGTTTACCTACAAAAGGTAAGAATTTTGTATACTGGGCACGACATTTTAATTTAAATAAAATTTATGTACAGTATCTAAGGTACTATTTTTTAGGTTTATCTCTTAAAATTTAGTTATGTGGCCTCTTAATTAAAAAATCTACTTTATGTTCATGAGAAAAAATTCACATGACAGAATTTTAAGAGAAGAATCTAAAAAACAATACCTAAATTTTGTACTAAGTCTTGCATTTTTAATTTTATAATACCTCTAAAAACCTGTATATAATTTCTTTGGGCAACACATAGGAGTTAGAGTAAGAATGAAGTTATTCATTGCTCTCTCTCTCTCTCTCTCTCTCTCTCTCTCTCTCAAAACAAGTTAATTTAATGTGAATGAGTGATGTTCATTTTCTTTGGCCAATAAATTAGTAGAAGTCGTCATTCTAATATCTCAATTTTGCCCATCACCATCCCCCCAAGCGCGCCGATCTTGCTGTTGGGTCATTGATTACAACTTATGCATGTAGGAGCCAGATCCTCGAGATCTTTAATTGACGTATACAATTACTATTTGCAAAGTATCATTACTACAGTAATAAATTCGAGCATTATATTCGAAGACTACCAATTGATCTCATTAATTGAGCATAATTTTTAATTTTTCCTTGAAAAAGGAAAACAGCAACTGTATGAGTATGTATATAATATATAGGTCATATTAATGGATGCCTTAGAGTAATTGTTAATAAACTATAATAGAAAAATTTTGACACCACTTTCATGGGAAATATAAACAGTTATCAACAATATTTATTGTTTTATCATTCTCTCTATAAAATGTTTCAAAAAATAGTTCCTAAACTTAAGGTATCGGTTAACATTTCCCATAATATATATAAAATTTTTTCCAAAATTTTTTTCATAGCTAAATGGTGAGTTGTAAATGATAGACAATAAAATTTTAAATAATTTGACATTGAAAATATATATATATATATTTAAATTTTACAATATTTAATGTGAATAATGAATAATGAAATTTTTTAGTCAATTGATATAATGAGCTACCTACCCTTGGTGAATGGTGTTGGATCCCAAATAATATTATCACAAAGGGCAAAACTTAGGTACAGTACCTTATGTGCTGTTCTTTAGATTTCCCACTTAAATTTTAGCCACGTGTCCAACTAATCAAACTAGTAAACACCGTTAAATCCATCCGTTAGACTGATACCTTCTAGGCACAAACGGTGTAAAACACTTTAACATCAAAAGAGAGAAGAAGAAAAAAAAACTTCAATTCTCTCATTTTCATTTCAAAAAAAAAAAAAAAAAAAAAGGCTCTTGTTCTCAATCTCCTCTCATCTATTGAAGACCATGGCTGAGAGCTCTAAGCTTTGTCGTTCACCACTCATCACTGCCAATGATAGTGCCTAAGCTTTATCTCAACCTCTCTTCTCCCTTCTCTCCCTTTTTCTCTCTCTCCATCACTCTCTATCTGTCTTGATCTAAATAATCCTAAATTCCAAGACCGATTCAGATCTGCCACCACCACCAGATTTGCCACCGCTACAACCGGCGGTGATTCCTGAAGTGAACTAGTGGCGAGGTTGATAGCGAATGCCTTTAAGTTTTCTTTCCAAACCCATAAGAATGGGAGAAGAGGCCAGCCATGAATGATGTGCTTAAGATAAAGATACAAGCAAATCCTTGTTGGCCTTTTTCCAAATCTAACTTGGATTTGTTCCAGTGATGTTCCCAATGATATCATTTGCTGGATCTATTTTGTCTATCAAATACCTCTTGTTTAATTGGATTTAAAACCAAATGCCCTAAACAGTGGTGTTTTTTCAGCAATCTAAAAAAAGATCGGTGAGTTGCAACAAGAACACAATAAGCATGGGTGTTTTTTATGGCCAAACTAGAAGGTGTCAGTCTAACGGATGGGTTTAACAGTGTTTGCTGGTTTGATTAGTTAGACATGTGGCTAAAATTTAAGTGAGGAACCTAAGGAACAACACCTAAGATATTGTATCTAAGTTTTGCCCTATCACAAATATTAGCAATTCAAAATAGCAATCACATACAAGACCACAAATATTTACGTGGAAAACCCTTTCTCTTTGAAGGGAAAAACCATAGGACAAACTCCGAATAATTTCACTATTATCAAATCAATTAAAATATTTTTTGTGTATGTCTCACGGTTAAAGAAAAAAAAAATCTCTCTTATTTTTCTTTGCTCTCACACACACAATTTTTTTTCTCAAAGACAGCAATCCTATCTCTTTTCTTTTTTCACTATGCAGCACCCTATTTCTTTTTCTTTTCACTGTGCGGCACCCTGTTTCTTTTTTCTTCATCATATATACCACACAAAACCTAATAACCCTTATTTATATAAAATCTGCTGCCTCACACTCCCAGGAACATATGGATTCCTAAATCAGCTTAAATAAAAGACTTCTCATAGAAATAGAATTCTATTCTATCCAACAAGCTCATTACATGGGCTATTACTTGGGTTGGATTTAATTGGTGCTGTGCACCTAACAATCTCCCCCTCCGGCCCATCGACGAGAGGAGATTTTCAATCTATTTTTTCAATTCAATTCCATGTTGGTCAAGTCGACTCCAAGCTTGACTTTCTTCATTATCTTCACCAACACTAAGAACACCTCATCAATGTCAATCCCTTTCATTCTCAAATAATTAATCTCATCTTGGATATCCTTAATCCAATCTCTTGGCTCCGCCTCATTAGAAACCTAATTATTCTTAAAGCTAACAATTCGATGTTCTTTAGCAGTCCTCTTCTCATAGGGTTCAACAATATCTAGTGGAGGATATTGCTCCCCCTACTTAAGACTTTTAGGATCTTTCACTTCATCATCATCCCATGTAGCCTTAGCATCTTCATATTCTTCATCACCTATCACTTCCTCTTCTGAAGCACTATTAGGCAATGAGAATTTCACCCTCTTGGTTTCAACACCATTAATCCCAACACTCATCTTTGGAGTCTTCTTAAAATTTTCAATCTCCTTGAACTTCTTCTTACAGGTCTTCACATGAGTCATGTACAAACTGCAACATGCATGTCCTCTTGCAACAACCAATAGCCCCTTTGTAAGTTTCCATATTCCATTACCAAGGTAGTTACAATAACTCGCTCTATCCATAGCCAATGTAGAAAACACATTCATTCTTAAATCTGGAACATGTCGCACATCCTTCAACATCATAGTGCTACCAACATTGGTTTTAATGCACACATCACCAATTCCTACAATTTTTGAGTAACTGGAGTTACTCATCTTCACTGTACCAAAGTCTCTTGCTTTGTGCGTGGTAAACAACCCCTTCATAGGGATAATATAGTGGGGGGTTGTAGAATTCACAACCCACTTAACATCATTATTAGCAACATGCTCACACTTTTGCTCTTCAATAGAGTGCACCATAACATCATCATCAATCATAGCAGCTGTAGTATTTTTCTCATTACCATTCTTTTCATATTTTCCTTTATTTTGTTCCTTATTCCAATGCCAACAATCTCTTCTTAAGTGACCATTATTCCCACAATGGAAGCATTTTCTAGTTTCATTGAATTGAGATCTATCTTTTGATTGTGACCTACCATTGAATTTCCGATCATTAGGTCTTTTGCTTCTACCTCTACTCTTGTTTTCTGTGACAAAAGCTTGATCTTGTGCATTGTCTATATTTGCATTTCTCTTGCAAACCTCTTCACTTAAAATAAAATCTCGAATATTATCATATTTGAGTTTGTTTTTCCCTGTAGAATTACTCACCACCATTCTCATGGCTTCCCAACTATTTGGTAAAGAAGCCAAAAGTATCAATGCATGAACCTCATCATCAAATTCAATTCCCACTGTGGATAATTGATTAATGATTGTATTGAACTCATTCAGATGTTGCGCTACAGGAGTGCCTTTTGCCTTCTTCAAATTAAATAACTTCTTCATCAGATACACCTTGTTGTTAGCAGATGGTTTTTCATACATGCTAGACAAAGCCTTCATCAAATCCACTATGGTCTTTTCTTTTACAACATTGTGCACAACCGATCTTGACAGAGTTAATTGAATAACTCCCAATACCTATCTATCAAGAAGGTTCCAGTCTTCATCCTTCATAGTTTCAGGTTTCATCATCAAAAGAGGCAGATGTAATTTCTTCCCATAAAGATAATCTTCAATCTGCATCCTCCAATACGCAAAGTTTGTTCCATCAAATTTCTCAATTCCTGAACCCTTACCTTCTTCTTCGGCCATCGCTTCCCCTCTAACCTTAGCTCTGATCCCATTTGTTGGGTTCCAAATAATATTATCACAAATATTAGCAATTCAAGCTAGCAATCACACACAAGATTACAAATATTTACGTGAAAAACCCTTTCTCTTTGAAGGGAAAAATTACAGGACAAACTCCGAATAATTTCACTATTATCAAATCAATTATAATAATTTTTTTGTATTTCTCAAGACTAAAGAAAAAAAAATCTCTTTTATTTTTCTTTGCTCTCACACACACAATTTTTTTTTTCTTTCTCAAAGACAGCAATCCTATCTCTTTTCTTTTTTCACTATGCGGCATCCTATCTCTTTTTCTTTTCACTGTGCGGCACCCTGTTTGTTTTTTCTTCACCATATATACCACACAAAACCTAATAACCCTTATTTATATAAAATATGCCGCCTCACACTCCTAGGAACATATGGATTCCTAAATCAGCTTATATAAAAGACTTCTCATAGAAATAGAATTCTATTCTATCCAACAAGCTCATTACAGGACATTCTAGCATTTTACCCCTTTTTTGTTTTTTATTTGGCATTATGCCCAAAAAAAAAAAAAAAAAAAAAATTAGTGTCATCACCCATACAATGTTCAGAGAGCTCTATAGTGGGGTTTTTAACCTCTATAGTGACATTTTAAATCCTTATAGCAGCGTTTTCCTTCAAATTTTTTTTTCCCTAAGTGTCATTGTCCCATGGCAGGTTCAAGGAGCCCTATAGTGGCGTTTTTAAGCCCTATAGTGACGTTTTTGAGCCCTATAGCGGCGTTTTCCTGCAAAAATTTTTTTCCAAGTGTTATTGTCCCATGGTAGGTTAAGGAGCCCTATAGTGGCATTTTTTTAGCCCTATAGTGACGTTTTTGAGCCCTATAGTGGTGTTTTGGAACTCGATTTCCATAAAATCGAGTTTTTTTTTTTTTTTTTTTTTTTTATAAATTTGATCGGGCGTAACTCAATTTTAAACCAATCGAGTACTTTAAGTAACTCGATTTTAGGGTTATCGAGTATCGAAATAGGGGCATGCACCTATATAGTTTCGAAACAGGGGTATAATGCCTAATATTTTTGCCCAAAGGGGCAAAAGGCCAGAATGTCCGCTCATTACATGGGCAATTACGTGGGATGGATTTAATTGGTGCCGTGCACCTAATAAATGGGGCATCCTTTAACCCAAAGGCGAGGGGCAACTTAATTAAGACAGACTCTCTAGTCATTTGAGACAAACCAATAGCCACCTCTTTCACCTAATTGATTCTATCGTGCTTTCAACTACTTTAATACCTCACTTAGTTATAAGCTCACGTCACTAAACTCAGCATATGAATAATAAAATTAAACTGTTTCAAATGAAGAGGATTCTAGTAATTAGACAATAAAATGGTGCCAACTGCCAAGGATGATTCCATATGGATAAATATCAATAACATCTCACCTCAGTATGTTGTGAAAAAAAGTATTATATCAGTAACATTACTCAAAAATTAAATGAGACCACATTTGCTACTCCTTATCTAAAGCCTTAACCACCGGATCGACAATATGGATAATGTTTCTGGCTCAAATCTATGGATGGTTCATGCCTCAATTAAAAAACAGTGTACTTAGTCCAAGTTGTTGAGGATATGTTTGTGTCACATTAATGAGTGTGGCCCTTCTTCTATTCGTACATTGAACAGAGTTTAATGAATTAATTATTCATCAATAATGATCACCACTCGTGTAATCAATAAATCAAGTGTCACACTGTCGCCTGAGAGTACCCAAAAGGCCAATTAGAGATAGAGAGTCAAACACTTCTGTGTTTTTTTTCATAGTTTACATTGCATTTGATAAGTTGGTGCAACTGAGATATCAACATCTTAAAGCAACATATCACTGTTCATAGTTTGGTTTTCTTAGCACGTATGTAGTTCATGACCAATTCCATGCTACACCTTGAGGTTCATATCTCGTTTTCATTTACTTGACCAGGTTCTAAGTGGAATCTTTTACCGACCAACCTTTTTTATTTTTCTATATTCCTCTAATCCTTTTTCTCATGGAATGGACTTTGGAGGAGATAAAGTTGAGTACCAAATGGCACAGCTTAGTTAAGACCTTCCTTAGTTTAACCTTAATTATGTTGGTCAATTTTTACTAGCATTTTGATAATCACAAGTAAACCAATAAATGGACATTTTTTATTCAAAATGTTGATTCCCTCCCGGTACATCACATTGACCACTGACTTGGAATGTATGTACTTTTTTTTCTTTTGATAACAATAATTAAGTACACAAATTTTCTCGAAGTTTTTTATATAACTGCTCAAATTGTCAGTGATAAGTTTATGAGAATTAATGCACGCACGCACGTACGAAAGAAGTTGCTGTTTCTTGAATTGATCTTTTCAAAATAAACCAAAGCTTCCAACTTTTGAGGCAATTGCATGAGTCATGGTGAAGGCCAAAATATTCCATGTCTATGTGCAATTGACGAGGATGATGCGTTCAATTAATGATGCATTTTATGACCTTATTAGGATCTTTATAATTATAAGACAGATATTGTCAAATTACATAACGTTAAGGGTGACATCGAATTTCAGATCCATTGGTAAAAGGTAGGGCAAAGATGCGAACGAAGAATCCAAAAGTGGGCCCAATTTGAAATCAAATCATTTAGGTACTAAATAATATATACATTGCTCTTTCATGGTCAACAATGTTATCATTATGGTAAATCTAAGGGAGGTGGTATCTTTGGAGGCGGAGGGTAGAGCTAATAGACTCAATTTTTTTTTACTTATAGGTTTTTATAATTGGTCAAGCTTTTGGAAATAGAAGGAGATGTCAAAGGCTATGATAGAAAGAATAGACTATCAAATGGAAATATATGCTTTCATATTAGGGAGTCCTTGTAAGTGACTATAATTAAATAACAAAGAACTTATATAGTAACCAAAAGAACTTGCACTTCCTTGCTGTTTATAGTTTTTTATTCAAATTGTAATAACTAAATGAGATTTTAGTTGATTTCTATCTAGTAAAAGGTATCACATACATTGTCAACAACCTTTGTAGTTGGATGGTACTTTTTGACAAGAGAGAGACATTCAGGGTTGGATCCTTCAATAGTTGGGACACTTAAAATGAATTAAAAAAAAGAAAAAGTTTTCATTGAAAGTTCAACAGGCCTATTTGAGGGTTGTAAATTGCAATATAAATGGTTGGAAAAAATAGGATCACATGTTATAGAGGACTGATGTCACTAATAATTCATTTTAAAATTGTTCTATGGTTGGCATCTCTTAATGTTTTTATCAGAGACATATATACAAAGCTTAAATCTCTCATTCTAATTATCGAATTATTAAAAAAAAAAATTTCTTTATGTTTGTACTTTTTTTTCCTTGGAAATATATATGTGTAGTTTGCATCATGTCTATACATTGTTCATCATCATTAATTGCACCATGCAAAAGCAGGCCGCCGGTTGCCAATTGCTATTGAAGTGTGGTTGATTATTATTTGAACCAGCTGGATATAATGTCAATCCCAATCTCTCCACAGTCTAAACACATGGTGTGCTTGCATGATTGCGACCCCCCTTTTTTCCATTTGAAATTAACTTTCTACAAAATTTGGTGTACAATAGATGGTAGATAACAAAGAGAGAAAGCAAACAACATAGCTAAGTATGTGGGAGCATAGCACACAAAGCATAGGGAATAATCTGACAGATTCAGCTAATGAGCGCCCTTATGATATTTGTTAATGAATCATTTTAAAAAAGTTTTAATATTATTTTTATGAAAAATATAAAAACTGTGAAAAATGTTTTTTTTTTCATAAAAGATTTCTAAAAATATTTTTTAAACTATATTATTATAGCATCCGTTAATTTTTCTTTTAATATGAAATAGTTTAACATGTAAATAAAATTAGGTCCCATTAGGCTATTACCATTTTTTTTTCTTTTTTATTGAAGGCTTATTGGGTTTATGAGCTATAGATTAAGCCTTTCTTTTTTGTTAATAATGATTATTACAATTTACAAGGCATGTACAACCCTAAAGTCATACTAACATGAAAAGGAAAAAGAAAAAGACAAGGAAGATCATGTGTAATTATTTTGGATGAGATGTTTCATCTGACAAATACAAATATACTCAATATAACATAATTGCGGGTCTGACAATCTTTTTGTTGATGTATGGAGAATTAGGTTAATTAGCTTACATCACAGCATTGACCCCTGACTTTCTATTGGATATGGAGGTCTACTCCAGCCTCTTCTTCTTCTTTCTCTTTTATTTTTATTTTTATTTTAAGAACTTATTTAGCATTCAAAAAAGAACTTGAACTTATTTAGCATTCCATTTCCTCTTAAACATTTCTCCCAAAAGTGAAATACTAATTTTATCCTAATTTTGAGAAATTAAATAAAAGTGAAATATTAATTTTATCCTAAATTTGAAAAATCAAATAAAGGTGAATGGTACAATAATAAAATTATATATCTCTTTTTTTTTTCATTATTATTTTTATAAATTCTCAAATACATTAGAGAAAATATGTCATGTTCCTTTTTATTCAATTCTTTTATGAATTATTTATTCCCATTCCATTTGGAATAGGGCAGAAATGTGAAGAAAATAGAAATCTCTTTCTCTCTCTCAATGAAAAGAAAACGAGTTTACACTTCAGATTTGATTATTATACCCCTAAACTATAAATATATTTACTATAGGATTTTATTTATTAATATTTGTTAATAGAAAGATGACAATTTATTTATAAGTAATTAAAGATAATACATTAGGCCGATAATATTAGCCGCTAGGCTGACTATGCATGGGTGAAGGAATTTCTTCCATCCAAACACATTCTAATTGGCCAAATAAAAATGCAACCATATTCTCTACTCTTGTGCAAGTCAAGTAGGCCTCTTAACTTAACTCTCCCTTCGATTCATTGTTAAGAGGCCCACTTTTAGAGGGACTAAATATGTTGTCCTTTAAATTAATAGCTATTAAAAATTTATAATAACTATTCACTAATAATTATTGAAAATATTAACGGACGTACTTAAAACAATGGTTAACAATTTATTTAAAAAAAAAAGTTTTTATAGAAAAAAATTAATGTTTTAACTTTTTTTTTTTTATTTCTCATTAAAGTGATGTTAAAATTTTCCTAAAATAAATTATTAATTATTGTCCTAAGCACATTCGTTAGCATGACCCAATAATTATATGAAATTTGTTACTTTCGGTTTCCTTCTATTCTCTTCAACAAAAATAGAAAAAAAATAGAAAAGAAAGAATAATCATTTGATCATTTCCTCCTCATCTTTTTCCTTCTAATAAAATAGACTTTTAATGGTGAATAACCTTATAATTCATCCAATACTTTCTATGTCCATAGTTTAAATTCTTCTTTAATTATTGTAACTATTAAAAAAAATTTTCAAAAAAAGAAAAGACAGTAAGTGAATCACATTCTGATTCTGATTCAACATTCAATTGAAACCCTTTTGAAAATCTCGTGCTCGCTTAAATTTGGACACGTCCACCTCTTAAAATTATAATTAGAACCTATTATTATGTTGTTTCTTTTGAAAAGACCCTTACGGGTTTGATAAGACAGCATTTTAGGCCCTCAATTCTTTTCCGTGTATTTGTCAATGTTTTTCCACCAGTTGCGTTACACTTGAGTGCTTTTAGTGGTGCATTTGAACTTTGAAGCTTCTTTCTTTTCCTGTTGGCAGGTGGCAACAAGAGCAATACATAATGTGTTTTCTAAAATAGCTCTAAAGAAGAAGGGGGAAAAAAAAAACATATTCGAAATAAAGATTATTCATTTTAATGTATAGAGGTGTATGACATGTTATATCATTTAAATTTTACTCTATCAAATAATAAGATAATTAATTTTATATAGTATATAAAATTTTATAGTACTTTTACTTTAACAAAATCAATAAATTTAATGACTTTCACAATTCTTAGCGCGATGTGTTTAATTAAAATAAAAAAATAGTGTTAATAATAAAAATACATAAAATAAATATTATTCTAATTACAACTTATCATTTAATTAAATATTATAAAAAAAATTATGATTTAAGAAAAAAAATAAAGTTGCTTCAGAGGTCATTCATGTTTTTTTTTTTTTGGGAGAAGAAGAGGAGGTCATTCATGGTTGATGTAACAACAATACAACATAAGTTCAATCCCAGAACAACCTGAAATTAGGTGTCTCTCTCTTTCACACGCTATATGGATGGGACATGTCTCTTAATTTCTCAAGGCATATTATTATTATTTTTCCTGTTAATGAATACTTATACTTAATATTATGCTTGACGGATTTCACATCCACATTATGAATAATAATGAATAAAAACAATGATTATAAGGGTTGAAAATAAACGTCCTAGGATTATTAATAATCAGGGTCATGCTTTAGTTTTATCCTTTTCAATTGACGGGTCGAAAACGAAGGGTTTAAAGATTGATATTGTTTGCATCTTGTAAGCTTCCTTCTGTAGTTGATGTATTCAACCCATTATATTATCCAAATACATATCAATCCAAACTCTATAGTAAGTGTGTGCATATAAAAGATGAAAATATATGTGTGGTAAAAGCTAACAACACGTGTGAATTTATAAATATCTAAAACCACATTGTTTAGAAATCCTAAAAAAAAAAAACATTTTATAACTTTCCATTGTTTATATTCATTAGATATTGCAAGTGATTCGTAACTTATTTCACTGTTAGATTTTATATTTATTCAATCACACACTTCATTAAACATAATAATCCATGGTAACTGCCACCAATTAATTTGTGAGTTCATGTCCCTTCTAAATCCATCTTAATTTTATATATTGGGTTTTTTTTAGATGATGTAGAATTAAACTTATGACATTCGTTTTATGATAATTACTTTTCATTATAAGAGACAAAGGCACCAATTAGATTTTTGTATAGGTAGGATTCAAACATATGTCCCATACTCTTTCTTCTCACATAATAGTGGATTCTACTAATTAAATTTATGATGAGACCCACAATTATGTGAGAGTTAGAGAAGTACGCATTTATGGTACTCCTAAAGTACTTAATAATTTTCTAAGAAAATTGCATAGACTGAGCAGCAAGAAGAAGAGGGTAAAGATGGAAAAACAAAGAAGAGGAGTTGTGAGATTAGTTCATTCCTTATGGCCTATTTGGATTAGGGGTAGCAAAGGGGACGAAGTAGGGAGTAGAGTAGAGCTGGCTGGATATTAGGCTAATTTTTGACTACATTTACTTTACTCCCCCTCAATTCCTCTTAATTTAAATAAACCATTAGAGGTTTTGTATTAGGGTAACATAGGCTGTGGTTTTCACTCTATGTAAATAAATTTATTGTATTGTTTGATCTTTGACCTGCTACACCTATGTTTTAGATTGGGACGATCAATGAAAATATTTACACAAGCTATAGTTGACAAAGAAATAGACATAGTTAAATGCAGTTGGGTTGGTCTTTGCTCTGACTTGATTGGATCCCCCCTACACCACAAAGTCACAAACTCAATATCAACATAGAATTGGTTGAACACTCCATAGCATTTTTATTTTATCTTCGAAATTTTCATTTGTTCTAATATAAAAGTGTTACATTTTCTTTCCTCTCATTACCTAATATTTTTTTGGCTTCTGACAACAGTCCAAATAAATATAATTTTTTTTTCTTCTATTGGAAATCCTCCTGATTCTTGAAAGTTGAAACTATATAAATTTATATATATATATATATATCGACATTCAACCACGACTATTAATTGAAAGTGATACTAAATGTGGTTCTTGTTCTAGAAGATGATTGTATAGGTGTTATCAAAAAGAAAATATATCTATATATGTCAACGTTGATTATATAACAATTGCACAGATATGAACTAATAATAATAATAATTAATTAAAACGTGGGCTAAGAACAGTGTAGGTATTAGGTTTTTGTCATTGTTATTCATGGAATCTGGCTGGAGTTTTCCATGCATGCCAACGTAGCTCATGCCTCAAATGGTGACCCACGTAAAGCTGTTACCAAACGATAAGTATAAAATATTATAATTGTTAGATTATTTTCCCAATTAAACTCAAAATAAATTTGTTTCTCAAAAAAAAAAAAAAAAACTCAAAATAAATTTAGTCTAATAACTCTAATGTGTCATTCTGAATAGTATATTATCCTTGGAGGTACACGTGGCACATTGTTCTAAAGTTTTTTCTTTTTACTACCAATTTTATTACAGTAGATTTATAAATTGACTTGAAAATAAATGTGATATATATAATTTTAAAAGTATGGCTGGGTTCTAGTTAACTAAACTGAAAAAAAAAAAAAAAAAAAAATTTGCCGTCAAATAAAAGATTTGTTGAATTCTGCTTACAACAAAAATTGATTAGTGTCTTAATTTGATAATAAAATCGATTATCATCGAGTGGACACCATGTTTAAGACTTATAGTTGTGTAATAAAATTTACAACGATGCTTACTTTTTTTTTTCTCAAAATTTATTGAGATGTCAAGTTTTGAATATAGTAGATGACAAGTTTAAGACCACTTATTAATTCAAAGCTTGTCATTTTAGTAAGATATGCACCTAAGTATGATGAAAGCTATGTCAACATATTCACGCTATTGAATTGAAAAGAATTTTTAGCACACCCGTGATTTTTGCATTGTACCTACAATGCATGAATGTCTGTTTGAAACTTTTAAATCTTTGTTAATAAATGAAAAATATCATTGTTGCCAACGGACTTTGGACCCATATAATATTATTCTTAGCAGTGAGACTAATGTTCTAGAGGGTAATCCCCTTAGTTAACACCTTATTTTTAGTCCAAGACCTTAGGTAACACCTAAACTAATATAAAAACAAAACTTTGTCACTCACTTCTTTTTTTTTTTTTTTTTTTTTTTTAATAATTTTTCATATTTAGTTATAAATCAATAACATGGAGTCCATCTATCATAAACAAATAACATGTATGGTTTCTTGTCAATGTTGATCATTGAATTTCGGAAGTCTCCTCTTCTGTCCTTGCAAACAGGCATGGCTATTGTTCTAGAAGGTGATCTATGTAATGAAAAAAAATGTTTTAATTGGCTAATATTATTAGAGTCATTTTAGGACCACAAATTATGCCACAACTTTCTTACCACAATTCTGACGCGGTAGATTATAAGTGGTTAACTATTACTTACACTTGGACCTACAATTTCTTATTTACCAATCACATATAGCAAGAAGTTGTGAAAAATTATGTGGTGCTAAACTTTTCCTATTATTAATTAAACTATTAATTTCTCATTGATTCGTATTCATTCAAGGTTGACAAAGTACTAGTAGATAGTTAATAGTTTAATTAATGAAAAATCAAAGATAATTTGCGTAATCACATATTTGTTTTGTGTGGGAATATAGGATCTGTTTGGATACCTCTTATTTTGCTGAAACTGAGAACTTAATACTGAAAGTACTATAAATAAAAGTAAAGTTAGTTGAGATGGTACAATAGAGCTCATAAATAGTACCAAAAAGTACAATGGGGTCCATGAATAGTAGCAAAAATAAGCTAAATAATAAAGTAATTTTAATTTTTCATTGGTATCCAAATACGCACATAATAAACCTTACCATAGTGTTAGCCCAACAGAGCCCTCCATCATTTTGGTTCGTAAAGAGGCCCATTCCTCTTGGAAGGTGGACCCTTAAAAACTTGGCCCATTTCATTTTTGGACCGACCTTGGACTAGTTGCTTAAAAACTCATATCAAGATCCTTTTGAAATCTTATAATAACTCCACCCTAAAGTTCTTTTCATTTATGTTTATTACTGGTCACTGTAATGTACCGTTGCACTGGATAGTTATATGCTACGATAATGTGGCTCAATAAGACTATAGAAACAATAATATGATACTTAAGATTTTAGATATTACGAGTTTGATATTTGTATTTTTTTAATAAATTTGGATTTAGAATATGTGCTTTCAACCTGAATTTATCTTTTTCCCATTATGTAAGTGCATAAAAATGGACCGAATAGAACTAAAATGGACCAAATTGGATACAAATGGACTGGATTGGACCAAAATAGACTAAATAAAAACTAATGGACCAAAAAACCCGAATAGGACCGAAGAGGTTTGAATGACTAAATTGGACCGAATAAGACCAAAGTGGAAAAAATGGACTGAATAGGACTAAATTGGTTGAATAGGACTAAAGTGAACAGACAGACCGAAAAGACCTGAGTAGCGCGAAAAAGACCAAAGTGGACTGAATAAGACTGAATAGAACAAATGTGGATAGAATGGACTGAATAAGACCGAATGGACAGAATGAGACCAAAAGAGACGAAATAGGACCAAATCAGACCATAGTAGTCAATAGTCACACTTAGCCCAACAGCGCCCATCATCAGTTTAGTTCGTAAATAAGCCCATTTCTGCTTGGTAGGCAGACCCTTAAAAACTTGGCCCATTTTATTTTTGGACCAACCTTGGCCTAGGTGCTTTAACACTCGGATCAAGATCCTTTCAAAATCCTTCTCAAAAAAAAAAAAAAGATCCCTTCAAAATCTTATAATAACTCTACCCTAAAGTTAGATTTATTAAAATCTTTAAGACAACAATAAACTTTACCAATTAAATTAGTTAGAATCTATTAGAGCTTGTTTGGATAAGTTGTTTCAAAAGATGCGTTTTAAAAATGAGCATTTTAAAAATGTGCGTTTTGAAAACACTATTTTAAAAACCACATATATTCAGTTGGTAAAAATGTGAAAATATACTTTTTATTTTTAAAACCAAATTAAGCGTTTGAATAAGTTGTTTTAAAAATAGCTGTTTTGAGTGTAAATTTCAAAAAAATGACTTAACTAGTTTGTTAAGATTATTTTATCATTTTTCATGTAATCAATGTTTTCTTCAAACTCATCTACTATTCAACAAGAAAAAATTAATCCCATCCAATCCAAATGGTTTTGATCAACCCCATCTATTTGATTTTTTTTTCTTTTCTTTTCTAACTTCACAACCAGTAAAGAAACAGCAGCCACACCAAACATCCAACCAAAATTTTATTCTAGTAACCATTAGCTACCTCAATTTATTGAAGCAAGAAAGCTTTGTCCACCCTCTCTTTTCCTTTTTTTTTTTTTTTTTTTGGCTGAATCCACCCTCTCTGAATATACTTCCATAAGCTAACCCATACGGCACATTAATAGACTTGGTACACACAAACCCCCCACTGAACCATACGTTTGGTACAGAGACTTGGGATACCAACAGAAAACTACAACAGTGGCGGAGCGGGGGCGCCTTGGCCCTCCAAAATTTTAATTTTAATTTTTTTTTACCATTTAGGTATATTTTATAAATATTTAAAGGTTATATGAAAAAAAAAAAAAAAAAGGAGTTGGCCCCCCCAAAAGAAAGTATTGATCAAATAATCTAGTAATTTTTCTCAAAAAAAGAGAGTTTAGAGTTAATATACAATTGCAATAGAATGAAATAATTAGGTAGTAAGTTTTGTGAGTAAATAGTAGAAATGTGGAACCCCTAATTTTTAGCTCAATTTCAAAACCTATTAATGCGTTCAAATTATTCAACATTGATAATATATGCAATTTGGTTGAAATTTCATATTCTCAAGATTTTATCCAAAAAAAAAAAAAAAAGGCTCATATGAGACTTCAATTATAACATTATGATTTTGATTTGTCAAAAATAGATGAAGTTTTGCAAACAATTTATGTATTAAAAAGGAAATTATAAATAATTTTGCTATAAAAATAATAATTGATGAAGTTTATTACGTAAAGTATTATTGTTGAGCATGATTTTGATGGAAGATACTATATTCATTTTTTTTTTCTATATATTTGTATGTTGTATACCCAATTATACAATGTTTGTATACTTATTAGAGTTTAAGAAGATTATAAGTTTCTCTTATAAAGAAGATTTTGTGTCTAGGTGTGTATATATGGGTATTAAAGTTGATAATTTTGTGTATATGTACATAACTTACTTTAGAATAAGAAAATCAAAATTTATATTTTCATACACATATATATTATGTGGATTTTTTTAGGGAAGTGTCTATTTGTGATTTGAGTTTTTCTTGACAAAATATTTCGGCCCCCCAATTCAAAATTTTTGGCTCCGCCATTGAACTACAAGAATAAATAAAAAGACATTTAACTCTCACTGTTTTGAAGCATGCTAAAAGAATACCACAGTGACAACTGACAACAGCCTTGAAGACATTAGGCACTATTACCATCCCATCTAATGTGCTTCCCATATGTGTGATACAACTATTCCACTAGGGCCATGTCATTGTTTAGATTTTAAATAACTAACTTTCAGACATAAAAGTTTACAGGATCCAAACAATGGTGACCATCTCACCAATTCATAATGCTAGTATTAGATGTAAAGAAAATTTTAAAATAAATAAAAAGACATTTAACTCTCACTGTTTTGAAGCATGCTAAAAGAATACCACAGTGACAACTGACAACAGCCTTGAAGACATTAGGCACTATTACCATCCCATCTAATGTGCTTCCCATATGTGTGATACAACTATTCCACTAGGGCCATGTCATTGTTTAGATTTTAAATAACTAACTTTCAGACATAAAAGTTTACAGGATCCAAACAATGGTGACCATCTCACCAATTCATAATGCTAGTATTAGATGTAAAGAAAATTTTAAATTTAACTTTCTCTCATGATAGAAACACAAATTTTATGCCATCTATAAAGCATCCACAAGTAGAGAGGATATGACCAGCTGTAATATAAACTGACACCACCAAATCATTAAATCTGTCTATTGCTTTCAAAAACCTGCATAAGAATGTAAGGAAGGAGATTGTTAGGAGGTACATTGATGACAAAAATAGGTGCAACACAAGAATAATAGAGCAAAAGCATAGTTGTTATCACATTGACATATTTATATCATGAGGAACAGAACTCACATGGCACTAGTAGTCCATGCAAGGTCCTGAACAATATCCAAAGCGGCATGTAATATGAACTGATGCAGCTGAGCAGCATCTTCTCTCTGTTACCAAGAAATACAACACCAACAACAAATAGCTTTAAAAGGGCCGTAATATACAACTCATATAGCAAGCTCCAATAAAAATATTAAAAACAATTAAATAATAATTAAATTAAAAAAGAAAATAAACCAAAAGCGAATCAAATTAATCATGATGATTAAACAATGCATCAAATAAGATAAAAAAACTCAATCATGAGTCAACATAATAAGCAAGCTTTCATCGTACAGAGCATGATACTGAACAATTATACAGGATAGGTTCAAAAAGTGATTAGAGACAACTACAAGTGTTACACAGATAACACCACAATAAAAAAAATTACATTTCAGAAACTAATAAATAGGAAATATCAAGGACTTACAGATCGTTCACAAGCATGACATGACCAACAAACACCGCATCAACTTTGTACTTCACAAACCACACCTCATACATTACTCTCATGGATTCACCCTCCAGAAAATGATAGTTGAAGCTGTTATACCAAGGGGAATGGGGAATTCATTAGAACAATCAACCAAGGGGTCTCAGTCCGCTTAACTTTGGTAGTTCCTCTTCAAGCCATTTGTATTGAGGGGTATATTTACCTGAAAAAATGGCAATGACAAGTAAATTTATTATTTTTGCTTTTGCTGCATGAAATCCCCAATTTAATTGGGACAAAGCCTTAGTTGAGTTGAGCTGAGCTACATTGAGTTTGGCAAAATGAGACACTAACACATGCCGTCATCAGATGCTAGCTTAAACAAAACACTATGGTAGCAATCTTGCCATTTAACTTAACCACATAAATTAGGAAGTCTTGATCATTGCATTCTGTCATCCCCTGTTAAAAAATTATTCTGTTTGTGTAGTCCTAAGTAGTCCTAAAAAACTGATATACAATGTCAATGAAAGATACTTGTAATTTTATAAACATTGTATATGATGTCATTATGGAAACCAAAATCAAACAAGATCCCATATTGATAATTGAGGGGCCAATATATATATATATATAGTTAGAAAAGTTTGCCAACATTTGATCCCATGGTGATAACGTTTTTCTTTGTGTCTATATCAATTATTCATTATGATAGGCCAGCTGAAGCATTAGAGGCTATTATCAATTATTCTTGCTTTTTCCCCCTTTGTTATGAAAACTATGCCCACTACAAGCACACAAAGATAGACACATCTAACCCTCAATTCGCCAGCAGCACACATAAATAGATTCTAAAATTTGTCAAACTGAGAAGGGCAATTTGCATAGAGAGGACACACAAACACTATATTGGAAGTGCATTTATAATACCCATTAAGCTTTTCATCACTAAAGAAACATAATAAAGAAAACTCCTTTATCCATTTATTCCCAACCCACCAAAAAAAAAAAAAAAAACACAGGGGTCTGATTCCAATGATATCTATGTGTCTACAAATATAAATCAATAATTATAATCAAAAGTAAAAATGGGCAGGTCTCAAAAGCAGCCAAAAACCCAACCTTTTTGGCACTTTGTTGATTGTTTCACAACTTACTCAATTCAATAAGAGTTATTTTAGAATCGCAATCTAATCACATCCCTCTTCACCACTCACAATCAACCACATATAATAGTAGTGGTAAATTATGGTATGAGAAAATGCGTGATTCTAGAACTTTTTATTCAATAAATTAGCTCGGTCCCAACATCAAATACAGGAAAAAAATTTTGGAAAAAAAAAAAAGACTTATTCTTGTGTGTGTATGGTTATAATTTTTGAAAATTATCTTTAAAATATTTTGATGTTTACTAGCACGGAAAATAATTAGTATTTTGATTTTAGCTTGGACAATGGATATTATAAGCCTACACCCCATTTTATCTTGATCAACGTCTTAAAATCTCTGATTCTCAATTATGAATGGAACAAAGCAAGTAAATCTTCTTCAAAAAACCTGAAAGGATCACAACTCTAGTTGATATCACCAAAAATATACACTAAATGTATAAACAAAAGGAAACTAGGTTTTACATTTTGGAAAAAAATGTGATTGCATACGCATCTCTTTAGTTTGCGTATGCATATAGAAGCACGTGTATGCAACTTTGCTACTTTGTGGGTCAAGAGGGATGATTGCAGAGAAGTTATTCAAGAAGCTTGGAACTTTGGCACCTTTGCTGCTACTCCTGAGGGGGTTGCATCCAATCTCCAAAAATGTGAAGTTGCTTTAACTAATTGGAATCAGAATGTGGTTGGCAATATTCAAAAGAAAATTCATGAGAAAAAAAAAGGCTCTCAATTTTCTCACCATGGAAGATAGTGGCACTGGGGGGGCTGTAATTAACTAGCTTAGAAGGGAAATTAATGATCTCTTAGACAGTGAAGAAACCATTTGGAGACAGCGCAGCAAGGTTCATTGGTATAGGGAAGGGGATCGAAACACTAAGTTTTTTCATGCCCGTGCTTCTAAAAGAAGGAAAAAGAACTCAATTTTGGGGATTTGGACTGATGATGGCATTTGGTGTGAGAGCAAGGAAAGCACTGTTGCAGTTGTAGTATCGTATTTTGAAAAGATTTATTCCACCTCCTCTCCAAGTGGAATTAGTGAGGTTGTTGATGCACTGCCTAGATGTGTCACTAAAGACATGAATGTTGAGCTTACTAAGGTCTTTACAAGAGATGAAGTCATTAACGTGCTTCAGCAGCTTCACCCAACCAAAGCGCCAGGGCCCGATGGTATGTTTGCAATCTTTTTTCATAAATATTGGGATATTGTAGGGCAAAGCATCACAAATATGGTTTTAAATGTTTTGAACTCAACTATACCCATAGCTGAAATAAATAAAACTAAAATTGTTCTCATCCCAAAGACCAACCAGCCCTCAAAAATGGCAAAATTTTGCCCAATCAGCCTCTGTAACACAACATATAAGCTTGTATCAAAAGTCCTTGCTAATAGACTCAAACCAATCCTCCCAAGTATTATCACTGAAAATCAAAGTGCATTCATTCCGGATTGTCTTATTTTGGATAATGTCTTAGTGGCCTTTGAATTCATGCATTATTTGAATCACAAAGTTGATGGGAAGGATAATTACATGTCAATCAAATTAGATATGAGTAAGGCTTTTGATAGAGTAGAATGGAAATTTATCAAAGAAGTTATGGAGAAAATGGGTTTTGCTAAAAAATGGGTGGACCTTATAATGCTATGCATCTCTTCCGTGTCTTATTCAATGATCATTAATGGTGAGGCATGTGGAAACGTCATTCCCTCTAGAGGCATTAGGCAAGGGGACCCTCTCTCTCCTTATCTTTTTCTTCTTTGTGCCAAAGGCTTTTCAGTGCTTATTCATAAAGCTGTCCATGATAATCAGATTAGTGGAATGTTCATTGGTAAGGGATACCCAAAAATCACTCATCTCTTTTTTTGTAGACAACAATCTCTTTTTTTGCAAAGCAAATGAACAAGAGTGTCAGAAGCTTGTCGACATTCTTAATAGTTATGAAGTGGCTTCGGGGCAAAAAATTAACACCGACAAGTCTTCTATTTTTTTCAGCCCAAACACTCCTAATGAGAGAAAGGGTAGCATTCTGAATATCCTTGGTCCAATGAATGATTCCAGGCATAACAAATACCTGGGGCTGCCCTCTTTCATTGGAAGATCCAAGGCTCAAGTGTTTGCAGAACTAAAGGATCGGGGGGCAAAAAAACTTGCTGGTTGGAAGGGGAAGCTTCTCTCAATTGGTGGGAGGGAGATTCTTATCAAGGTGGTTGCCCAAGCAGTGCCCATGTATACAATGAGCTGCTTCCAACTCCCTAAAACTTTGTGCAAAGATTTAGAAAATATGATGAGGAACTTTTGGTGGGAGCAAAGAGACGATGAGAACAAAATTGCTTGGGTCAGTTGGAAGAAGATGTGTAAATCAAAGTTTCACGGAGGGATGGGTTTCAGAAACATCCAAGCTTTCAACCTTGCTAAGTTGGCCAAGCAAGGTTGGAGGATCCTTTCCAACCTAAAATCTTTGATGGCTAAGGTTTTTAAAGCTAAGTACTTTCCTTATGATGATTTTCTAAACTCTAAAAAAGGTGGCAACCCCTCGTATGTTTGGCGGAACATTCATAATAGCCTTGGAGTAATAAAAAAGGGAACAAGATGGAGGGTTGGTAATGATTGAAGAATATATATTTGGGATGATAAATGGTTGCCAACGCCATCTTCTTTCAAGGTGATCTCTCCCCAATCAGATTTTGCTGACTACCCAATGGTTTCCTCCCTTATTAATAATGACACTAGATGGTGGAAAGCAGAAGTAGTCAGGTTCATCTTCCTTCCTTTTGAAGCAAGCCCAATTTTAAATATCCCTCTCAATTATAATCTCCCTGAAGATTGCCTCATCTGGATTGGCAAGAAAACAGGGGTGTTTACAGTCAAAAGTGCATATCACATTGCCTCAAGCCTAGTGGACTCAAATGAAGAGGGAGAATGCTCTTCTCTTGATTCTAGAACTTGCCTTTGGAAACGGATTTGGCATCAGAAAATCCCTCAAAAGCTCAAAATCTTTGCTTGGAGGTCTTGTGTAAATGGCCTTCCAACCATGTTCAACTTAAACCATAGAGGTATTCACTGTTCAAGCTTTTGTCCTATTTGTGATAAGGCCTTGGAGTCCACTGCCCATGCTCTTCTTTTATGTGATCACGCCCGGCTGACTTGGGCAAAGTGGCACAATTGCCCAGTTAATGTAATTTCCCCGCCTAGGGACTTAGTGGATGTTGCCTTGGAGTTTATTGTAAAAGGTTCCCCTCATGATTTGGAACTATTCTTTGCTGTGGCTTGGTCCATTTGGTGGAACCGCAACCAAGCTATTCATGAGGATTCGGGTTCTTCTCCAAGTCAAGTCTGGGATATGGCAAACAGAATTTTACATGAGTATAAAGATGCTTGCTCTCTCCTTGCCCTCTCTTCAGCCCCTACTCTAACAGCTTGGCAAGCCCCTCCCCCGGGTTTTTTCAAAATTAATACTGATGGCGCTGCTCTAGATGGCAGCCCTTCCTGTATTGGTGTGGCTATTCGGGACTGTCGGGGTTGCCTTATTGCAGCTTTGAGCAAACTATTGCCATCATCATACTCTACCGAGATCACAGAAGCTTTGGCGCTACAAGATGGTGTGCTACTTGCTTTAGAGTTAGGGATCTCTCATGTTATTCTCGAATCTGATGCCCTCTCAATTATCAAAGCTATTAATGAAGATGTGTTGGGAGGTGAGTTGGGTCACATTGTGCAGAACATAAAAGACATCTCTTCTTCTTTTTCTTGGTGCTCGTTTCAGCATTTGAATAGGAGTGGCAATAGAGCAGCTAGAGACTTAGGTGTTACGCAAGTTTGGAAAGGTGTGTGTCCAAGCTTTGTGGAGCATATCATCTTGAAAGAAGGGTGTTCGTAGCTGCCGTGTTTGTTCTCCCTGCTGCTGTTTTGTTTTTCTCTGTTGTTGCTCTTTTTCAGTTGCTAGTTTATAATGTATTTTCTCATCAAAAAAAGAAAAAGAAAAAGAAAAAGAGATGCCTACAGAGTACAAACCCTTATAGCTAGAAACCTGATCTACATCTTCAAATTTAAAATGACAATATATTCTAACATATAAACTTTATAAAACATAAGGAGACGCTAAAAATGAGAACTAATCTTGACCTGAAGATGTATTGGATCGTGATCAAATGAACCCACAACACGTACGATAACAAATTCCCACCTTTTTTTTTTTTTTTTCAACACACACACGCGGGGATAACAAATTCCCCCCTACAATAACAAACTCCTAGGCCTGGTTTTCCTTGGCCCAAATATTATACGGTAAATCACAGTCTAATAGGCCTATCTAAGGCTAAGTTAGTCATTCTATTCTCATTAAAAATTTGACCTAACACTAACCTGTCTATACGTATAAATACCATGCTAGGTTTCTCCTCTACTTTTTGATTATTTGCGTTTTTAATTTCTCTTAAACAAGGAGCATTTTTATTTAACCAGCGTGAGTGATCTCTTGGCATTCAGGTACTTCTTTTTTTTCTCTAATCTTCTTTGTTTTAGGTTGCTATACATTAATTGTTATTGAACTTTTATGATTGCTTTTAATTGATTGTGAGGCAAATAACAAATTGAAATATTAGAACATAGGTTGTTTGGATTGGGATCTCGAGGTTTTTTTTTTTTTTTTTTTTTTAAATTTTTTTTTAAAGCAAAATCTCTTAAATTCAAATCATATATACTGTTAAATTTACACCAAAAATTTTAGATTAATGATTTAAATTTCAAATCCAAACACAATATAAAATTTTTAAATGAATATTTTTCTCTCTTTCTTTCCACTAGACATTGGCACCAGCATCTCAACCGTGCTGTTGAATTTCATTTCAACCCAATTTTGCATCAACTTAGAAATTAAATTATTTCTTTTTTATTTAATATTTCGTTTTGTAATTTTAATTTTTAAATGTATTTAATTATTTTCTCAATCTTTTTTATTTTTTTTTATTTTTTTGTTATGTAGTTAAACTGGTATCCCGCACACCTCCTCTTTTTCATTAGGACGGATTTAGCCTTTGATTTTTCTGAAAATTGCAATTACTTCCTGCCAACTCTTTGCCATGTTTTGTGAATTCCTACTTTATTTGATTGAATTTTTTCCCCCATCAACTCGCCAAAATTACTCTATTAAATAAATAAATAAAAAGTTGGTTTTTTGAATTTGGGGAAAGAATCAGACTGACATAAGAGCTAATTAATTTAGTGAATCCCAACCTAATAATTCTCGGATTTTGAAAACCCAGTAAGAGTTTTGAGGTGTACATGCTTTAGTAACCAAAAAACAATAGAATAATGAAATTAGTTTTTGTATCAATTTCAAATGGCTGTATAAAGTTTTTGTTTTTATTTTTTTAAATACAATAGCACTTGAACCTTTGATGAGTGTAGTAGTATAATGATTGCACTTTATTGTTTGATTAAGATATTAATGGATTTCTCTTTTGTGTTATTTGGATTCCATTTCAAATATCTTATTGGAGAATAAAAGACTTTACCAATTATATTAAATAAAAATGAACGATACCATGATGGTGACTAATGATAATTCTTTTGTAACAATTTTCTTGTTTACTTCTTTGATCAACAGCTGTGCAAAATGAACACTGACGTGAAGCATGCGATTGTGACGAAAGTTGTTGGTAGGACAGGATCAAGAGGGCAGGTTACTCAGGTGAGAGTGAGGTTTATGGATGATGCAAACCGCCAAATTATGAGGAATGTCAAGGGACCCGTTAGAGAAGGTGATATCCTCACTCTTCTTGAGTCAGAAAGGGAAGCAAGAAGGTTGCGTTGATGGTTTTTTTTTTCTTTTTTTCCTATGGTTCAAATTTAGATATATGACTGAGTTTTAGTATCTATGAACATTTTGTGAAAATGGATACTTTGTTTGGGATGCTATGGCAGATTTTATTTTAGAATAAATGCTATGTAGTTGGTTTAAAGTTTAAACAAGCATGTTTTGTTTTTTGCTGTAGTAAACCATTTATATCTGGATTTTGATTATATATTCTTACACTGCTTTAGTTATGCAATTTCTTATATCTATGCTTCTCATGAGTCATGAAGATGAATTAGCTTTGTTCATTTGCTGACCTAAGTGCAAGTCAATTTTTTGTAGATTTCATTTCTTTGCAACTTTTAAGGCTCATTATAAAGATCAAGGTCCATTTATTATGCAGCAAGTTCTTGAGGTTATGAGAAAGAGTAATCCTAGAAACTGACTATATTTGAAAGCTATATTAGGATTTAATCCCAAACTCTTTTGTTTTACCATGTCGTCTACAACCCCCATGGTCATGTAACGAATGCCTCTTCTTATAGAGCCCTTGATCTTAATAGAGCGTGTCATGGTGTGTGATTCATGCTAAACGCCGAGCTCTGAAATTGAAGTATTTTTTGGCTCTATAAAAAGTTTTATTTTATTTTATTTTTGTTTGTGTTGTGACTAAAAAGTAAAAGAAAAAACATGAATAAAAAGGAATGCTTTTAGATGAATATGTTTTATATATTAACCTACTAGGCTGATCCTACCAATATTTCAAAAAGAATCAGTTTGGTCATTTTATATATTGACCTACTAGGTTGATCCTACCAACATTACAAAGAAAATAAGTTTCGTCAACTTTCACTTTGTAGAGAATCCATTACTTTGACTTTGTAGTGAAATGGAGAGGATCCAGATTCTTTTGTGTTTATGTGAAAATGTGGCACTACCCGTGTGCAATACATATGGGGAATTACAAATTTGATTATATAAGTTACAAATTAATGTGTAACTTTCAATTTGACCAAAGTGAATAGAAATGGACCAAATTAGACCAAAGTGAAATGAATAGATCAAACTTGACAAAAGTGGGCTGAATTGCTTTGAAGTGGACTGAATAGACCGAAGGGACTAAAATAGACTAAATTAGACCGAACTGACCAAATTAGACCAAAATGGTCCATAATGCTGCTTTTAGATATTATGTTTATATAAATTAAAAAAGATAAAAAGAAAATGTAAGGAATTAATGTGGTCCAGGCTCCAGCCTTAGATGCCAACATCCACATTGGAAAGCCTTTGATAATAACTATGAGGTGTTGTGTATTACAATCAACCCATTAAAGCGTATTTATATTAGGCTAAATCCTAAACTAACAATACTTGAACTATAAGTGAGACTAGGAATATTGCTTTGCTTGACTACAAGTAAGACTCAGATTACGCTATTGCAGAATTTTTTTTGATATTTTTCCCTTCTACGGCCACAGGATGCAACTACTCCAAACAATTTTTGATAATTCAATTCATTTTCCAAAGCTCTATTCCTTGGGGTGAGGAGCAAATGATGATATTATAAAAATTTAAGCCCATGCTCAACCCCCCAACATTATTGATACCAGGTGGTAGGTGGATTTTCTTCCAGCTACCTTAACAATTCACATAGAACAAACCATGGAGCTTCTTCTAGGTACAGTACATCTATTTAGTTTGCTTTCGTAGCAGCTGGAATCTGACCAAATTAACCGGATTATCATTGGCTTGCCTTTGAAGACAAATCCGTTGACTATATTCTGCAGCCAAAGGTTAGAATGGCATGATCATTACAAATTAAGCACAAAGGCGAGATTATTACAAGAAAAAGAGAGACTTCCTTTAGTTGTAAGTTTAACTGTACATACTACTCACAATTAGTGAATGCTTCAAAACTAAGATATTTTTACAAGCCTAGTGCATCAGTATCAACGATCCTCATGGTAAAATACATTGTGTAAAAAAAAAAAATTTCGTCTTAGTGTTCCTAGATACATTACTTTAGATTGTGACATGAAATTTATTAATCATTTTTTAAGTACAATTTGGACGCTCCTGCCTCCATCCCAAATTGATGGCCAAACAAATTTTTTGAATTAATCTCTTGGAAACTTGTTGAGAAGTTTAGTAAAAGAGCATTTAAGGAAATGAGATTTGTCATTTAACGAGTTGAGTTTGCTTATAATAGCTCAATCAATCGATCAATGAAATAAAACCTCCATTTGAAGGTGTCTGGCAGAAATCCACATAATTTCTGGATCTCTTATCTTTGTCAATTCAAGCAAGAGTGAGTATGGAAGTTGAAGAGTTTGGAGTACAAAAATAAAGGCATTATATGAACAAGTTCAATAACAATTGAAGCCATCTTAAAATTTACGAGTCCAGAGTTGAAAGTTGATGCTCATAGAAGAAGCTTGGGGTTCAAAGAAGGTGGTTTGATTATGGTTTATTTGTATAAAGAGTACTTATAACGTGTTCAAGCAAAGAAAGTTTGGTCTTTGCCGAGTATTGAATAAGTTGAGACCAACTACATTTCGCACAGAGCTACCAAAAGATTCTCAATAGTCAAACTTTTAATGTGAGGAATCTCTTTCCTTATATTGTGGAGATGAAGAGAAAATAACATCAAAGCCAGTAAACATTCAATGCCATCTTTCTAGTTCACCACAAGAGCCGATTGATGTACAATCTATCACTTGTAAACGTAATCACTACTAACCGTAGCACAAATACTTAAACATTTGGTGCACTACGTTTTAATAGGATTTGACTTCAAACTTGAAGTCAAGTTCTTTTCGATAAGGGATGAATGAAGCAGGAACAAAATGTCAACTTATAAAGCAGCATGTATCATTTAGTTTTGTGTCCAAGTTTCTTTTGATGGTCATGATTGTCATATTAATATCTGGTTAAAGTTATTTACAAGGTATTGATGGTGACTGTATAGCCTAGTTATGCGTAGCATTGACTGTCTCATAAATTATTTTTGCGTTGAAATTGAGTGATTCCTCCTATCAATCATGTGCTTGCTTATGGTATTATCGCATTTGCATTTGTGTAGCATTTAATTACTCAAGATAGGATCCTAGGCTAGCGATTATATCCATTGTAATGGCTAGAGTGGATTCTAAAGCCAATTCCATAGCAGCTTGATATTGGGACACGTCAGTAAATACGTAAGGAACCCAAATAGAATTTATGATGAATCCATTCAGATTACTAAATCAACACGATACTGCATTATATGTTTATAGTGACTTCTTCTTGCCTGGAGAGCCTGGGTGAATGGTTTGCCAACATGTCTAAACATGGAAAAAAGGGGAATTGAGGTTGATGCCAAATGCCCCCTCTGTGAGAAAGCTGTAGAAAGTACAAAGCATGCAGTTTGCACTGCTCTATTATGGAAAAATCTGTGATATATGGTGGAATTGGCAGTCTTGCCCAACAAACCTGTTGGCTGAAACATGTGACATAGTGGATGTTGCATTGCAAATTCTAGAATCTAGTACTAGCCATGACTTAGATCTGGTACAACCGAAACCAAGTGGTTCATGAGTCTCAAGGCCTTCCATCAACTCAAATTTGGAATTTTGCACAATAGATCCAAAGTGACTATAAATAGGCAGTAACTATTAATCTCCTTAGGCAGCAACCTCCTGAGGTTGGTGGGGCTGCACCACCTCCTAGGGTGTATAAAATAAATGTTGATGGGGCCACTTTTGAAGATGGTAAACCCTCGGGTGTAAGGGTGGTGATCAGAGACTGTCGAGGTATGGTGGTGGTAGCAAGTGCCAAGTTGCTGTCTGCTACGTATGGAGTGGAGGTCACGGAAGCTTTGGTTGCTGAAGAAGGAATGCTCTTAGCCCCCCAAATGATGCTCACACAGTTATACTAGAATCTGACTCTCTCTTGGTTGTTCAAGCCATTTCATCTAACTCTCTCCATGGAGATCTAACTCCAATTATCCAAGGGATCCTTGATTTGCTCAGTTTTGTTGACAGCTGGAAGGTTAAGCAAATGAAAGGGATTACAACAGAGTGGCACATGAGTTAGCCAAACTAGCTAGAGATTCTGGGACAACTCAGTTCTGGAATAGGATAGAGCCCCTAATGCTGCAACACCTCTTACTAGTTGATAGGTCAAAGTGTTAGGGGGAACTTTGTAGTCTGCATCCTCTGTTGTAATTTGATTTCCTCTTTATTTAATGAGATCATGGCATATTTCACCCTAAAAAAAAAAATTCATAGGATATAGCAAACTAAAAATGAGCAAGGACCCCAGTAATGAACTGTGCTATATGTACAAGCTAACATGCTCCAGTACATAAATTTGCAATCAACTTGAATTGACACAGTTAGTAATTTGTGTGCAAAGAAGTCGATGCCTTTTTGACACAACCCATTTAACTCATATAATTAAATACATCTGTGTTTTAATTAATTCAATTAGTAAAGTCTTTTATAGTCAAATAAATGATTTGTGGTTTAAATCTTACCTAAACTAAAAATTAATTAGTATATTGGTTTGATGTTAAAAAACAATCATAATAGAGCACACACCATAGATTCCAATTCTATCATATTTATCACAATATTAAAGTATAATATTTATATATAATAAAAAATAAAAATTTCTCCATTAGTCAAATACCTTTTTCATCCTACTTGCATTTGAACTTTTTTCTTTTTCTTCTTTTAATTAGTAATTCAAAAAATTTTTGGTGTTATAATTGAAAATTTGACAAACACTAAAATCCTTAAGCTTCTATCCAAAAATATACCAGTTCATTTCTTACATTCTAGCTATACTGGCACACTCTCTCTCTCTAAAATTCATCAGTCTTAATGTCAAAATTATAGATTTTAAATTAAACACCTCAAATGCTTCTTCATTTGTTTCGAAGTTAAATAATGCTATGAACACAAAATTTTTAATCCTTTTTTCACAACATCTTACATTACCCGTTATAAATAGGATAACATTATTTTAATTTAAGTTTACTATTAACGTCACTTCATCATAACCCAATTAAAATGTCATACCAACATTTGAAAAACCACGTCTATTAACATTGCACTCTTTACGTAAATGACAATCATATTTTTGTATCATCTTCATGAAAGATTTTCCAATAAAAGCACTAAGATATACCATTCTCCCAACCCATGCTCAACCCAAAACATGCTTCAGTGTTTGATATGAAATGGCTGCATATTTAAAATTGAAATTAGAGGGAAAAAAACAAAGGGAAGGAAAAGAAAGGAGAATGGGAAAGGGAATGCTACACAACCAGTTCAGCTGTGTAAACTGTGTCATTACAGCAGGTAGTAATCCCAACTCTGTAATTCATATCGTTTCACCAAATCCATGTAATTCACATCACTTCACCAAATCCATCTCCTTCATGCTACTCTATAATCCAGAGTTGTGTATACTTTCAGCCATTTTCTTTTTCTAATAACAAATGCTAAGTCCCTGACTATACTGTCTTCCATGTCAAATATAGACCACCTCATTTGGCGCAAGAGGTGCTTACTAATGTAGTTTTCGATGCTTTATTTGCACTGCCTTGGCCGGAAATTCTCACTCGATAATAGAGAGCCGATCAAACTTTCCAACCTTTTGGCTCCAGAACTGGGCCTGAGGACTGTGGTATTGCCAATAACAGAGCATGGATCAGTCCCATTTTCCCTACTTCCTATGCACCAACCGCCTGGAACAATCATGTCTGGACCCCGAGACAAGAGCTCTGAATCAACTTTGTCAAGCACTGGATCATCTTGGCGAAATTTCCGTGCAAATGGAGCATTACTGTTAATCATCCTTTGCATGTCATCAATGTTGAGGTGGTGGGGATGTTGCTTGGGAGGGTTATCCCATGATATGAAGTGGAGATCACTGTTCACAGTTGTGTTCCTGAATTCTTGGGCATTACAGATTACAGTGTGGAAGTATCCTTCCGGGGAAGATATAAAGTTTGCATAGTACATGAGGACAACTCGAGGTAGGTTGTCCCATCCCCATATGCAGTAATCAATGAATTGCCTAGAAAGTACCATCCAAGCAGAACCTATAACAAAAATCAAATATTTGGTTAAACCTACTTTACTTTCACAATACTAATTTGCAAATTTTCTGATTCCAATACTATAAGACTCATGTACTTTCATAACCAATTAAATAGTTGCTCAGAACAAGACTTCTAATTGATATTTATCAATTATTTCAATCCATGAAAAAAAAGAAAGAACAAAAGAAAAGAAATGAAAAGGAGTACTCCAGCACCTTATGAGAATTGAAACAAATTTCAAACAATTAACACTAAATGAGTTCACTACAAAACTCAAAGGTCAAAAATCACTTGATACAAATCATCAAGTCACCTCTACTTCATGAGTTGTGGCCCCCAACCAATTGTGCTACCCCTTGAATTTATTGACAGCATGACTTTAGCACAATTCATTCTATCCACGGGAATTTTATTTAAATTTCCACAATAAATCAGGTATAAGGAACCAGAGAGAGAACCAAAAACTTTCAGAGCTTCAACTAAACCTTCTTGTTGATTTAAAGCAGTACATGCAGTATCAGATACCACCATGCTCCTGATGCCCCTCATACAAACCTAAAGAAACTATTATGTCATAGCATGAACTATGAACATTAAATAGAGAAAGCAAGACTATGAATTAAGCTGTATCGGGCCAAGGGATGGATTTTCAAAATCTGAGCTGCTCAGAATTATATAGAATCACAAACCTAGTTTATATGCAGAGTTACGATACATGTACGGTGAATATCTTCCATGTTCTTTGATACTAAGACACCCATTGCATATTAAGAACAAAAGTATGAGCAGCTCAGAATTGAACAAGTTTCAGAACCAATTTTAAAATATAGAGCATTAGGAATAACATGTATAGTGAGCAATCCTCCATAGTTTTGACCTGACACAAGGTTGGGGTTCCTTTACATCCAGAGTCTTGGAAAGAACATAGACCTTACTGCTTGAAGATAGGAGGTAGCCCACTTCTCCTCCAAAAGCACCAATTTCCTTCACTACATCAGCCGCCCTCTGCTGGAACTGAACACTTACCCACAAGCTCGGAATAAGTCCAATTTGGGTTAGGTGCCCATGG
This sequence comes from Quercus suber, assembly GCF_002906115.3. Classification (NCBI taxonomy): domain Eukaryota; kingdom Viridiplantae; phylum Streptophyta; class Magnoliopsida; order Fagales; family Fagaceae; genus Quercus; species Quercus suber. The sequence goes on from NW_027070332.1 coordinate 37,129, forward strand.
TGCAGTGCAAAGTACACAGTTTAGCTGTAAGCATACCTTACTTCCCATCTCTTTTGCAGGTGATATGAGTGATTCACTTTGATAATTTGATAATTGAATACCTTCAGAGGTTTCTAAGTGCAGGTAAGCATGAAGCCTGCTAGCACCTAGCAAATTGGCAAAAGATGCAGTGACAGCCAACCAAGGAAACTAGCAATGATGGAAGTCTGAACATGTAACTGTCATTTTGGTTGTGTACTTTGTACAGGCATCTTCAAAAGTGGATTCATTTAAACAGGGAAAAGGGTTGAAGAATAAAATGGGGCAATGAAAGGGAAACAAGATCAACCTATGCAATATCACTATCTAGGTGGCAAGGCAGCTTTGAACAAGAGAAACTAACTTGGTTTCGAGGGTTATTGTTACACTATTGATCATTAGCCTTTGTGCACTTTTTAGCCAAATCAGCCTCAAAATCCTTGTGCATATTTAGTCATGCCTACTCTCTCTCACACACAACATGCTCACATACAAAGATGAGCGCCAGAAAATAGTAAAAAAATATTTTTTTTATTTTTATTTTTTTTGATAAGTAAGCAAATGGTAACCTGATATAATTGCAAATGATAAAATTATGCACGACACAGCCCCTCAGGATATGGGGAGCTTTCTGAATTTTGACTAGTCATTCATATAAGATTTTGTCTCATCCAGACAAATGTCAGATGTAAAACCAAAGAAGAAACGTGCTTCTTTGTTTTCCATTACTGTACACCTCTTAACATGCTAAACCATCTTATTCAAAGAAGACAGATAGACGTCTAGATATTTTACCATACTTAATTCAATAGGAAGTGAAAAAATCTCAAGGAAACCATTACTAAATGAAATGAGCTGCAGATGAGAAAAGAAAAAAAAAAATTGAACAGAAAATTCTCAGGCCACCAGGGGAAACAATAAATATAGATAATGAAACAAAAAACCAGGTCAAAGGCATAAGAATAAGAATCAAAAAAGAAAATACTGCATAAAACTAATCAAGTAAAACAAAAATCATTATCATACTTAAAACATACAAGATAAAAGAAAAGTGAATAAGAGATAAGAACAACCACAAAATTACAACAATTACCATTTAATAAACCAACACAAGAGCTCTATCATCAAATAATGTATATTAAATCCAGAAGAATATGCTGTCAAGAAGAAGCACGTGGTTCTTCAATGAGTGTGTGCAAACTTTATGTACCATGTACTTTTAAACCTTGACAAAAATGGTTCTCACATGAAAATAAAATAAATAAATAACTCCCACGTCAACTTATTTTAATGTTACCGTAAGTTAGTTATTCATGGCATTATTGGGACCAAGTACGCTATATATCCCAGTCAAGGTCAGATATGGAAAGTAAGTACTTCTTGTATATATCATAAGAGTTCTTAGTCCTGGTATAGTAACCAAAGTCAGTCATGCTCTTATAGGTGGGGAAGTATAGAAAATGTCCAGGCCCAATTTTCCCAAATCAAAACATTTCACTAATAGATCATAGCTTCTTTGGAAGTCATCCTACTAAAAAATTCAATTTTGACTGCAGAATTAGAGAATTAGGCTGGGTTCAGTTTCCACACTACAAGTTTTGCTACAAATTTGTGCTGAGATTGAATGCAATTCAACAACCGAAAAAATGATTGGATTCAGTTTGCCACAAAGATGCAATCATGTTTATGCCTATGATCTCCCAGCAGCAACTAAATGGTAAAAGATTGTGCATTGATCTATGTAGTGAGATCAATATTATATGATTCTCTCACCCAAGCTCATTCCATTCAAAATCCATAATTTGATTTCTAACCATTCACTCGTTTCTAATGCCATAATTCTCTCTCTCTCACACTAACAAACTGCGCGATCATAATTTGATTTCTCTAACCCAAGCTCATTCCATTTGAAATCCATAATTTGATTTCTAACCATTCACTCATTTCTAATGCCATAATTCTCTGTCACACACTAACAAACCGCACGATCAGAATATAACGAACCTAAAACTAATAAAACCATAAATAGGAAAAATACACAAAATTTGTACCTGTAAATAGCTTGAATGCAGTTGGCACACTTCTACGTTGTGTAACCCAAAAAACATCTGCTTTCTTCGTCATATACAACCCCGGGTCTACTATTATCGGCTTCGCCCTCTGATACCTAATCATAACACATAATAAAATCATTAATTACATTCCGCTCATTTGAGCGTCGTCAGGCTATGAATTCTCAACAGATTAGTCAGAGTCAAATCAACATACTCTTTCCACCCAATATTACTTGTATGATCAATGAAATTGAGATCCCTTGGCAAGTACGAAAATGTGTGCAGCAGATCTAATCAATCCAATCAAATCAATCAATCAATAAGTACTCCAATTCGAATATCATTTCAAAAAATACCAAATAAATAAAAACGACGACGTATTGCATACCGTCTTGAGAGACCAGTGGATAATCAGAGGCGCTGAGATTGATGAACCAGTCCCAGTCCGGACCTTCTCGCAGCAAAATCGCGGCGGCGTGGAGCGTGTTCGCGACCATGGTGGGACCCCTATAGGTAACGAGGTTGGCCTTAGCGATCATCTTCACATTCTTGAACTGAGAGAAAACCGGGTGCTCCGTAACGAACCGGTTCAGATCGGATCGCTCTTGGACTGAGGCCTCGAGGTCGAGATGGACCACGTAGCGATTCCGAGGGTGGTAGAGAGCTAGCAGGGTCCGCTTCAGCATGTGGCCGTCGCCGTTGGAGCCGGAGATTAGGTAAGCGAGCCGAGGCGGCTCCGGCGGCGGAGGCAGAGAGATTGCAGGGGTAGGGATGACGTGGAGCTTGGACTCGACGAAGACGGAGCTCGACGCCGTGATCGAGCGGTAGAACGGGAGGAACGGTGAACCGTCGGGTGAGGTTAGCGTGGAGAGGAAGAGAAGGAAAAGCGAAACTATTGAGCCTATTGCCAAAGGGAAGATCCATTTCCTATCCATCGTGTGCGGTTGTGAATGTCTCAAATTGATGTAATAGCTCTTCAGCCTTTTCATTTTTTTTTTTTTTTAAATTACTTGTTTAGTAGGTGATATGAGAGAGACTATTCTTTTCTTTCGTTTTGAGCTGCTGATGATGAAGAATTTGTTATGGAAATGAAAATAGAATAGGATTTAGGGCCTTTTTGTAGTTGTGTGAATTTGAAGAGAAAAGAGGAGGAGAGCTTGAAAACTTGGTGGGTATACCATAGTATAGTATGTTAGTCTCGCCGTGACTGAAGGGGTAAATAGGTTGTGGATTTTGGGCAAAAGTCTGAGTTTGGGATCAAACGGCTGAGGATGAGAGAATGGGGGTTTTCAGAGTTTGGTGGGGGCCACGATTGTTGGAAAATTTTGGAATGTTTTCTTGACCATGAATCATGATTTTGCGGTATCTGTTGACTCTACTTCTGGATTTAACAATTTATGTTAAGACTTTTGCGTTGGTGTTAAACTAAAAGTTAGATTAGATTAGTTTGAGTTTAAGGTGACTTTTTGTTTTTTTTTTTTCAAGTTTTTTACCTGGCAAAGTAGAAAAACGGCAAAGATTTGAAGCTAGTGTTAGAATAGAACTTGGTTTGTGGTCTTTGCCTTGTTTTATTTTAACCTTCTTTAGACAACAGGCTTTGACTTAAAAAAAAAACCTCCTATTAGCCTTGAATAGGCTTTTACAACAAAAGTAAGTGAAACAAGAAAATATTAAAGGAGTTTTTTTTTTTTTTTTTTTTTTTTTTTAGAGTTTCATGTCCGCTTCTGATGATAATTCTTTTATCATCAGACCAAAACATTAATCAGTTTTTTGTGTAGGTAAAGATTGAACTCCAGATCTCTTATACAACCATCAAAGATTTTACCAGTTAAGTTAAGTGGAACCCACATTAAAGGAGTTTAAGTAAGAAAATGATCCATGTATTATGAAAAAAAAAATTTTAAAAAAAAAATGAAATCTATGTTTTTGTTGGCATCCTATTTTAAAACCATATTTTTTTAACTTACTTTTTTTTTTTTTAAATCTCATTGCCCTTTTAGGTATAGAATTTTAAATTTTTAGTCAATTAATTTTATAAAGCTGAATAAAGAAACTGTGGGGGAGAAAAACCCAGCCCAGCTTATTCGGCCCAAGGCCCTAAAGAGGAACACTCTTCATCCGAGGAGATGAAGCCTTCAGTCGGAAGCCCACGCCAATGGGGGATGCCTGTGGATGAACACGTATGCCATCCGAGGAGATGCTCATATGTCCGAGTAGTCATGAGTCCTCGGATCCGAAGAGGTTTGATCAAACGCGAGTATGGGAGGTTCAAGTGATCTATTTGACAAGCGTCAGGAGGGAGAGGAGCCTCGGACACACATAAAGATAACGGCAACAGGGAATATCAAGGAGGCATACTTCAACCACCACATTTAATGCCCTGCACCTACCTTTCTGGCCGCATTTATGTGGACAGGACACCTGAACGGTGCTTTCTCAGCTACCGCCACTCACATAAGGCTAAAGGTGGGATGATGGGACATGTACTCAAGTGGATGCCTGGATGATGAACAAGTGGACGGAGGAGATGTAAGAAGGTAATGCTATATAAGGGAAGGGTACCTCTGATAGAAATGGAGGGGAAAACAGGAGAGAGAAAGGATATAGTAGATGGTTGTAGCTCCAGGAATTGTAATCCTTGATTATGAATGAAAACATCTCTTCGGACAGAGTACCCATTTTAGTCGAGAGCACATTAATTCAGCTTCTCACATCAGTGTTGCTGCTTAATACTGTCATTTTCATTACTTGCCTAGCCCTTTCGCCCACTCTCTACAAAATTTATTGTTTTGGGCTCAGTGGGTTCCGAATCCATACCTCCTTGGGCTTGGGCCGCAAAAACTGTCCCCACAGAAACTGTAGCAAACAAAGAAGTAGCAATTTCCTTCTTTTTTTAATTACTGCAAATGATATGAATCCATCCTAACTTCCTTTTTCTTCTTTTTAAGATAATGGTCAAAGTCATGAGATTAGATAAAAATTCCTGAAGTTAGGTTGTTTTCTAGATAAGGGTCAAGAAGAAGATATGAAATTTAAGTTTTAGGCATCTAGAGCTATCAAAATTGAAATCAGAAAAAATTTTGATGAATCACTTTCTTTTTTTTTTTTTTCTTTTTTTTGAGAAGAATTTGATGAATCACTTTGATATGTTATTTATTTAAAAGTAATACGATAGTAACAAACTATTTTACAAAAATTTTACAAACTGCTAACATGGCAAATTCTTACTAGTTTTAATATGAGTCCATTTGAAAAATGCTAAAACTACATCAGCAGTTTGTAAAAATGTTATAAAATAATTTGTGTCTATAACATTATTATTTATTTAATGTTTAGTTTATCCATCATTTATTGGTGATTGACTTTTTTTTTTTTTTTTTTTGAGGAACTATTGGTGATTGACTTAAGAGATAAAACTGAGAAAAATTCCTATATACTCTCAAAGAATAGAAAAAAAAATGACATTTCTCTCACATTCACGGTGGACCTCACCATTTATTTAATAAGTGGACCCCATTATGACTGTGAGAGAAATGAACTTGATTTAAGTCCAGTGCATTTAGTGTATTGGACCCGGTCAGATGGTGACACGTGTCTAAAAGTGGATATATGTAATTATCTCAACGGGTCCAGTACTACTGAATACTGGACCTAAGCCTGACCCAAGAGAAAGAAACATTATTCTCTGTGCTCCATGTGTATCTAAGAAATACTTACCCTGTGATCTAGGAGTCATTGGGAAAAAAAAAATATATATATATATATAGGGAAATGTTAACGAGTGTTATTGGGATATTGGTTAACAATCCATTTTAAAAAAGTTTTGATATCACTTTTATGAGAAATGAAAAAAACAGTCAAAACATTAATTGCTTTTTTTTTTCTTTTCCCATAAAAACTTTTTTTAATTGGATTGTTAATCAATGCCCTACAGCACTAGTTAACATGACCCATATATATATATACACATACATATAATGAAATTATACATAACTCCCTTTTTTTTTTTTTTTTTGAGAAAAAAATTATACATAACTCACAAGGCAACTTTGACAAGGAAGGAAAAAAAAAAAAAAAAAAAAACTTTATAAATGACCACAAGCAGAGTAGGACTGGACAGAAATTAATTCAAAGGATAGCATGGATAACTTTTATTTTTTCTTTTTTTGGGCTAATAAGTTGCCGTGATTAAGGATCTCCATGACCCTATCCAAAGGAAATGGAAGGAAAAGAAAAACAAAACAAAAAAGGTATGAAAATTATGTTATTTTATTATAAAAGCATAATGTAATACAAAAAGACCTTCATATTATATACAACATGAAATCTTCTCAAAAATAGCGACCAGTAATAATGATATTATTATCATTATTATTATTATTATGAGAATCAGAGCGACCTGTAATTCTAATGCATGAATAGATTAGTGACCCGTGTTAAAACCTACTTCATTAAGAAAAGAAAAAAAAAAAATTTATTCATGAATTAAAGTGACTGACTAACCAAACACAGAAGCAGATGGCACTTTCAACTAGTAATTAACAATTATTGAGGAATCAAAAAAAAAAAAAACAATTATTGAAGTTAGAAGCGTTTAAAATGCTGATGGTGATATAATAAATTTAAAAATAGACTTTCTTAAAGCAGCAGCGCCACCTGTGGACCCCAAATTTATAACTCTTCACCCGACATGCCTACCTGTTAGGGTTAGGAGAATTGTTCCTTCATTTTTATTTTTACTTTTATTTATTTTTTTATTTTTTTCTATGGAAAGATCAAAGTCAGAAGTATTTTTTTTTTTTTAATAGATCAATAGTGTGAATTGGAATACTTGATTTTTAATGTTTCTCTTAAAAATATTAAGAAATATCAATTAGTTAAGTTAAAAGACTTTTAACGAAATATAAAATTATTCTTAATAAGTTATAATGAAGTAACCACTTGTATTATACTATTACGTATCAATTACAACAAATTAGTATCTTGAAAAAATAAAAATAAGAATTATATGTTGCTAACCATGGAGAAGAGCTTTCACACTGTGCAGATCATAGTGAAAAGAGGATTTTATTTATTTATTTACTTTTTTTTTTTTTTTTTAGTTCCATGTTTTCTAGAGGGATGCTGTAACCTGGTGGCCTAACTATTTATTTTTTTTTTTTAATGGAAAGATCAAAGTCAGAAGTATTTTTTTTTAATAGATCAATCATGTGAATTGGAATACTTGAATTTTAATGTTTCCATTAAAAATACTAAGAAATGTTAATTAGTTGAGTTAGAAGACTTTTAACGAAATACAAAATTATTCTTCATAAGTTATAATGAAGTAACCACTTGTATTACACTATTACGCATCAATTACAACAAATCAGTACATTGAAAAAATAAAAATAAGAATTATATGTCACTAACCATGGAGAAGAGCTTTCACACTGTGCAGATCCTAGTGAAAAGAGGATTATTATTATTGTTATTATTTTTTTTTTTGAGTTCCATGTTTTCTAGAGGGATGCTGTAACCTGGTGGCCTAACTCAGTTTCTTTTTTTTCTTTTTTTCTTTTTAAATGGAAATATCAAAGTCAGAAGTATTTTTTTTTAGTAGATCAATTGTGTGAATTGGAATACTTAAATTTTAATGTTTCCATTAAAAATACTAATAAATGTCAATTAGTTGAGTTAGAAGATTTTTAATGAAATACAAAAGTATTCTTAATAAGTTATAATGAAGTAACCACTGGTCCACTTGTATTACATTATTACGTATCAATTATAACAAATCAGTACATTGAAAAAATAAAAATAAGAATTATATGTCACTAACCATGGAGAAGAGCTTTCACACTGTGCAGATCCTAGTGAAAAGAGGATTATTATTATTATTATTATTTTTGAGTTCCATGTTTTCTAGAGGGATGCTGTAACCTGGTGGCCTAACTCAGTTTTTTTTTTTTTTTTTTTAAATGGAAAGATCAAAGTCAGAAGTATTTTTTTTTTTAATAGATCAATTGTGTGAATTGGAATACTTAAATTTTAATGTTTCCATTAAAAATACTAATAAATGTCAATTAGTTGAGTTAGAAGACTTTTCACGAAATACAAAAGTATTCTTAATAAGTTATAATGAAGTAACCACTTATATTACACTATTATGTATCAATTACAACAAATTGAAAAAATAAAAATAAGAATTATATGCCACTAAGTCACTAACCATGGAGAAGAGCTTTCACACTGCAGATCCTAGTGAAAGAGGATTTTTTTTTTTTTTTTTTTTTTTTTTTTTTTTTTTTTTTTTTTTTTTTTTTTTTTTTTGAGTTCCATGTTTTCCAGAGGGATGCTGTAACCTGGTGGCCTAACTCAGTTTTATAGTTTAAAATTCTTATCTACGAAAGAGAACAAAAATTATATAAAGTAAAGTCGTCGAGTTCTTATTTGATGACTAGAATTTTATTATGTAATCCCCATAACAATCAACCAACAGTTTGAAATAGCTTAGCTGCTCGCCTAATTCATATAGGTTCCTTTTTTTCTTTTGGAGACTGATTCAGAGTCATTAACTCATAAATATTATTTTTATCACCCTAAGGTTAACTGCCCTAGTTCAACAATTACGTTACATTGGGGGTTGCCAAAAGCCAATATTTGAGTTACTGTATGTCAATGAAGCATTCCGAGGTGGTCCCCCAAATTAGAGCGTTTCAGTCCAAAAAGGCACCAACTGAGATATAAATTGATATAGGAATAAACTTATGAATTACGTTAATAAGTATATTTAGGACAATTGTTAATAAATTATTTTGAAAAAGTTTTTGATATGATTTTCATAAAAAAAAATATAAAAAGTTGTCAAAAAATTAATTACTTTTTTCTTTTCTCATAATTAAAAAAAAAAAAATTATCCTATATTAATATCTTTCAGCATCCGTTAACATTTTTCTAAAATTATTTATTTGAGACAAAACATGTAAAACAATCTATAAGAACAAGCAACCTGTATGGGATACAATGGTAGAATGGACACAAGCTATTCGTTAATTTGGTCATTGACGAAGTACTTCATCTAGAGCTGCGAAGTAGGATTAGATGCAAAGGGATAAGGTAGGTTATGGGAATGGCAGTAACCACAAAAGGAATAGATGGGTAACGTGACGGCATTAGTGTGATCTTGAAGGCTCAAACTCTAGGATAAAAGCATCATTTAAGATGTTAGGCACCAAAATGATACAAAACAAGGGGATAGATATGGACTTTATAACTCTCTGGGCCTAAAGAAGAATTAAGGTGCATATTTGACCGTGAATAGTGGGCATTCAAAATGATGTAAATAATTAACAATCCAGGTTCAGACTACGCACTCTAGTCTAAGAGGCATCATTTAAATGTTAGGCAGCAAAAATGAAGATATGGACTCATAAGTACTTTCCATGCCTGCATTGAATTGAGGTGCATGTTTGAACATGAACATTGGGAAGTCAAAATGATATTAAGACTTTGCAAATCTCTGCTAACGTGAGTTTGGATACAATGTTTATGTTCTAACGTTTGCATTTGTGTGTTTTTTAGTAGGCCTCATGCATTGTTCACAAGACCCGCAAGTACTTTTTTCAGTAAAAACAACTTTAAAACTAGGTCCACAGCACTATTCACACATTTTAAAATTATTTTGCTATAATGTTTTTATTTTTCAACAATAAGTAGTATCCAAACAAACCCTTAATATGTTTTGTTTTCAACACATAGTATGCATTTGACATCATTTTATTTAGTTTTTTACTAAATAATTAACAATCCAGGTTCAAACTACACACTCTAGTCTAAGAGGCATCGTTTAAATGTTAGGCAGAAAAAATGAAGATATGGGCTCATAAGTACTTTCTAAGACTAGCATTGAATTAAGGTGCATGTTTGAACATGAACATTGGGAAGTCAAAATGATATTAAGACTTTGCAAACCTCTGCTAGTATGTTTTGTTTTCAACACATAGTATGCGGTTGGCATCAGTTTATTTAGTTTTTTTGCTAATTTTGTTATTTTATTTTATTGAAAGCGTGTTAAAGTATGGTTGTACTTCAAAAAAAATAAGAAAAGAAATATAATTTTAAAAAACTGTACATAAAAGATAAAAGCTAAAAGCTGGACCCAAACAGACCGTTATCTTACGAAGTTACATGGATTTATATATGCTTGTATTGGTGGCACTTGCTTGCTTTATTTGAGAATTTTATTCTACCATCACTCAGCACTAAGTATATAAGCAAGTAACACTACAATCAATCACATTTTCCCAACCAAAATGCAGAACATTCATATGATTTTAGCGCTTTTTTTTTTTTTTAAACCTATAGTTTTAGCACATGTAAGACTACATGATCAAACCATTAAGATTCAAAATCTTTACATACAGGTAGACAAAGAAGATTTAGATGAATAAGAAAATAAACACATTTTTTGCATTCAATGCATACTCTAGATTTCATTAAAAATAATAGGGTGTCCACCTCTCATCCCCGATGCACAAAATTAAATTTGTGAATAGTGGTAGAGACCACTAAATCAGGTCATCCTGCAATTAATGCAACTTTTCACTGAGAACATTGCCAAAGAATGCTTCTTGTACAAGTGATGGATCAATATTGCTCTTAAGAGCAACTAAAAGGGACAAAAAAATAGTTCAAGAAAAGGTCAAAAGAAACCTTTCCAATAATAGAGGTTACCCATTCATGAAGCAGAAATAAAGGTCTTGCGATGACCTCTAATAGCTATATATCCAAGCTTGGTAGGATATAGAGATGAAAGAGAACCTAAAAACCCACCCCGTTGGTGAGCGTGCAATACCAACAATACAATCGTCCTGCACAAAAAAAACCAACAAGCATCTGCTTTTCAAAGTTTTTTATTTTTACCCTGATAGTTACAACAATGGAAGAAGGGGGATTCAAACCCTAGCTTTTCTAATTAAAAAAAAAAAGCAGATTATGCGATTGAGCTACAAGCCTATTAAGTCCAAAAGTTTAATATCCATATCATGTTTTAATTCTTCCATTTCAACCTCAACTGAAAAAGAAGTTTATATTACATAGAAAAGAAAAGAAAAGAAAAAAGTAACTAAAATGGTCCGTTTGGATTGAGGGGGAAGGAGGGGGAGTAGAGTAGAGTAGAATAGATTTAGCTTAAAATTAACTTATTTTTAGCCAACTCTACTGTATTTCCCTCTACTCTCCTTCTTAACCCCCTCCATCCAAACGGGCCCTAAAGCACAAAAAACACTGACTGTTTAGTATTAAGTAAGTTTAGCGTGATTGCAATAGCTTTACAATGTTGGCGGTCATCAATGATTAATGTTACAAACAAGAGCAGAAATCTATAATTCCTACAACATATGATAGAAAGCAAATACAAGACCTCTAAGCTTAATTGAATCGGAAGATTCTGGCAACACCGCGGGAGCCATATATATATATATATCCATGGAGATCCTTTCTATGATCTCTATCTGCTTCTCACCGATGTATGAACAATCCTTCATGCATGCAAACTTTTGTTTGAATTCCACACAGGAGCTTTTGGGACCACACCACCAGTTAATCCTCCTTTCCCATTTTCCACATTCAGCAGAGGATCAGATTCATATTCCACTACCTGGCATGATTCAGAGAATTTTTAAAAATACAGAGAGAGAGAGAGCTCCCAAAGCATGTTTGCTTTTTTCTTTTTATTTTTTATTATACCAATAAAGGAAGAGAGTACAAAGGTTACGAAATAATTGGATGAACCCAGCTGTGGAGGAGTGGTATTCTAGTTGCTAAATCAGCTATGCAATAAACTGAGTTCAGAATGGCCCTGGGAACAAAAAGGGCTTCACAAACAAGACCATGCTGCTGTAAAGCTAGTACATCAGCAACCACAGTCTTCCTGCCAACTAGGAAAACTTTCCAAGTTAAAAACCTGAACTATTCTTTCGCTACTGCACAGAAACAAAATCCTGAAAAACCCAAGGCTCTTAACTTTTAGGGCTGCCTCGGCAAGAGCTTCCTGAACTGCTTCAAAAACTGTTGCTGCTGCACAACTGACACCACCCGAGAACATGGTCATCCCCTGAAGATTGATGGCTTCATAAGCAAGGGCATTTCTTCTTGTTTTCTTTCTCCTAGCTCCAGAAACTTTGATGATTAGCTCCCAAGGTCCTCCAATTTTCTGGTTTACTGTATGGTCAGTCACAGATTGTCTGCTTAGTTTTCTTGACATGTTGAAAGCTTCCTTGAACCTGCAAGATAGGTTTTGAGCAGTTAGGATAACTTCCATGTGATTAGGAGTCTTGCCTTCATGAGTCACAAGATTCCTGTGGTTCCAGATAGTCCAGAGATAGGTGAAAATGGCTTGAAGATAATCCATCATATCTTGATCCATCTGCTTATATCTAATCAAGATGTTACTTATCCAGAGCTGCACAGAAGAGTTCCTTAAATCAGAGGTGCGTATTGCTAATGCAGATCCATGCCAACAGGCTCAAGCAAAGGTGCAATAGAGGAATAAGTGTGAAGTAGATTCATGCTCTACCTTACACACAGGGCAACAGCTAGTAGTTGGGATTCCTCTATTTCTTAGTGTGAGATAGGTAGGTAAACCGTCATGCATCAGCTTCCACACAAAGAGGCCAACTTTATGGGGGACATTCACCTTCCAAATGAGATTCCACACCTCTGGTGGGAACTGGTTTGGCCTGTGGTGATGATGGGAGGTTTGAGTAGAGTCCTCAAGCAAAAGATTATAGGCATTTTTGACTTTATACTCCCCTCAGCTTGAGTGTTTCCATAAAAGTTTATCCGAGACACCACCTGTCTTGGATATGGGAATGCTCAAAATTTCAGAACATTGGGGGAATGGATAAACAGCTCTAACTAGGTCAGCTTTCCAAACACCCGTATTATGGTCTATAAGGTCAGCAACAGTGCCAGTGCATAGGTTTGGGTTCTGCAGGTTTTGAGTAGGACACTGGAACCAATCAGGGTGGTTGAGTGGAATGTCCAAACCTTTTCCAACCCACCATCTGCCTTCCCTTAGCTTTGGGTTATCCTGTTTGGTGATATTTCTCCAAAACCAAGAGTGATGGGGTTTAGGTGAACAGTCATGTATGGAGCATCTAGGAAAATATTTGGTTTTGAAGGTCTTTGCTAAAAGAGACTCAGGCTTATGGCTTATCCTCCAAAATTGCTTTGCAAGCATAGATTGGTTTATAATGCTGAATTTTTTAAGACCAATACCTCCTTCCCTTCTATTGAGGCAGATTTTATCCCAATGAAGCATATGCATCTTTCTAAGCCCTTGGTCATGACCCCACCAAAAGTCTCTGACAATAGAGTCTAATTTCTTACAAATGGTTTCAGGAACTCTGAAACAAGAGAAAGTATAAAATGGCATAGTTTGAAGTACAGTGGCTTAAAAATTAAAATACAGTGGATTAAATTCTAGGAAGTAAAACCATGCAATATTAATAGAATAAAAAAATAAATAAAAAATTAATAAAAGTGGCCAAAACTTGAAATGTTTGTGGTGCTGCTGCTTCATGACCCTTTTGCTGACACGCATGAGTGCAAAAGTAAAAATGTGGAACCCTCCCAATTAGTGCAATTAAAATCCCTAAAATATTCCTCCAGCTAAATGGGTCATGAAGTAAGACATAAACAAATGGCAATACCAAGCAAGTCTTCAGATGTCCAAGCACCTGATAGGTGACTGCCTGACTGCCTGGCTGGAGATGTCTTTCAAATTACAAGAAACGTGCTAAAATTTATAGAGACAAATAATATGTAGGATAAGATGATGAATGCCTGTAATAGAGAAAGTTAATAATACTGAGAATAATTTCAAAGATAAGAAGGGAAAGTGATTTTCTTTTTTTCTTTTTTAAATCGTATTCAAAGCATTGACTAAGTTTTGTGTTTGTGTCAGAATTTTTTCTCAAAAAACGAACAGAAAAAGGGCAGGAAATGCAGATTTAATCCAATTACACACATGCATAAAAATTTATTGGGTTCTACATCCTCGTTTTCCTAAGTTTGAGGTTTAAATTTAACTTCCAAAAGTAGTCCAAATTCGTTACAATACCAGTACAACACATCATCAGCATGTAAAAAAAATATTTTGACTGCTTACCACTCTGGAAAAATAAAAGTGCATATATCCTGCAAATTCAAAGATCCTTTAGTTTAGTTCATTCACTTGAGGTAGGTGCATATTCCTAATTCTATATATGTTCATCTCTGCAAATATTAAATTGCCATAACAGTTGCTCATATGACAGATATCATACCATTTCAGCAATCTCCATAACCCTAGATTTAATAAACTATATACTACTTCTTTCCATTCCAATACTTCCAAATATTCAATATATAATGCATATTTTATTTCCAGGAAAAACTGTAAGTTCAGCATCGGGAGATGGGAGATGGGAGACGGGAGAACTCACTGTTTCTTACTTGTCTATATCAAATTGTCAAGTAGAATAGAGACAAAACTTTGATTTGAGAAATAAAGACGAAGAAGAACTACACCTTCACACTGTATTAAACCTTACCTGCTGAAGGGAAATCATCAGGCAGTTGAAGCAATTTAGCAAGCCAATCCAGGACATTTATTTCAAGCTCTGTTTCTGCAGGAGAAGTTATAAAACTGAAACCCACCATTTTAAGACCAGCACTGAGCATTTCTCTTACAAATATCATGATGCTGCTATCAGAGGGATAATATGCAAAATAATTGAGGTTCTACTAATGGGTTACTCCAGCCTCCAGGTAATATCTTTGCCTGAACATCTAGAAGCCACAAAAATACATGACACATGTTTTTACCAAAACCGGGGGGGGGGGGGGGGGGGGGGGTGNATTAAACAGGTCAAACAAGCTCTATGAGTTGAACACTACCCTAACTCATTTATTAAATGGCCAATTATATCAAACCGAATATAATTTGAATCCATTAAACTTCAACCCATAAACTATGAATTTCTCGTGTCGTGTCGGGACCATCTTGGGATCTTGGCTTTGAACCTCCATTTTTGGCGCGGACATTAACTAGTAAACAGCGCATGAACATCACTGCCCTGGTCTCTAGTCCTAAACTCTTCTTAACTCAAATCTCTTGTCTCTAGTATTTGTGTTAACAAAACAAATGAGTACAGTCTCGTTCTCTCCTGCTACTTCCATGCAATTATTAGATTCATTTCCATCTTCTTCTTCTTCTTCTTTTTTCTCCGTCCCATCATTGCCCCTCATCAGAACCAATAATTACGCCACCATACCCTTCAAGAAGAAATCCAAAAGAAAACCCAGAACCCGATTGCTGTTACTCAAAGTTACAGCTTCTTCAACAGCCAAAGATGTGTGGCGAAGAACTCCACTTCACAAAATGGCGCCGTCCTCGCCTTCTCATCAGCACCAACGATACTCTAGAAAGAAACAAGAGCAAGTGCACTTGGATCACAGTGTGGACATGGACGAGCTCTTGGCCTCAATGGGTCAAACCCAGAACGAGCATGAACTGTATGCGCTAATGTCACCTTACAAAGGTAGACAGCTCTCGATTCGTTTCATGGTCTCGTTGCTCTCGCGCGAGCCCGACTGGCAAAGGTCACTCGCGCTTCTTGATTGGATCAACGAGGAGGCTTCGTATTCGCCTTCGGTGTTCGCGTATAACGTGGTGATGAGAAATGTGCTTCGCGCGAAGCAGTGGGAGGTTGCTCGTGGACTGTTTGATGAAATGCGCCAAAGAGCGCTAGCGCCCGATAGGTATACGTATTCGACGCTTATTACTTATTTTGGGAAGGAGGGTATGTTTGATTCTGCGTTGGGGTGGCTGCAGCAAATGGAGCAAGACCGTGTGTCTGGGGACCTTGTGTTGTATAGTAATTTGATTGAGCTTTCACGGAAGTTATGTGATTATTCCAAGGCTATTTCGATCTTTTCGAGATTGAAAGGGTCGGGTATTGTGCCTGACCTGGTGGCTTATAACTCAATGATTAATGTTTTTGGCAAAGCTAGGCTATTTCGAGAGGCCCGGCTTCTTATAAAAGAGATGAGGGAGGTGAGTGTTTTGCCAGATACAGTGAGCTATTCGACACTTTTGACAATGTATGTTGAGAACCAGAAGTTTGTTGAGGCATTATCTGTGTACTCTGAGATGACTGAGGTGAAGTGCCCACTTGACCTTACTACGTGCAATATAATGATTGATGTTTATGGGCAGCTAGATATGGCAAAGGAGGCTGACCGGCTGTTTTGGAGCATGAGGAAGATGGGAATTGAACCCAATGTCGTTAGTTACAATACCCTTTTGAGGTTTATGGTGTGGCTGAGCTTTTTGGGGAAGCCATCCATCTTTTCCGGTTGATGCAGAGGAAGGATATTGTATACAACACAAGGTCCCCAGACACACGGTCTTGCTCCATTTGCTGCAGCCACCCCAACGCAGAATCAAACATACCCTCCTTCCCAAAATAAGTAATAAGCGTCGAATACGTATACCTATCGGGCGCTAGCGCTCTTTGGCGCATTTCATCAAACAGTCCACGAGCAACCTCCCACTGCTTCGCGCGAAGCACATTTCTCATCACCACGTTATACGCGAACACCGAAGGCGAATACGAAGCCTCCTCGTTGATCCAATCAAGAAGCGCGAGTGACCTTTGCCAGTCGGGCTCGCGCGAGAGCAACGAGACCATGAAACGAATCGAGAGCTGTCTACCTTTGTAAGGTGACATTAGCGCATACAGTTCATGCTCGTTCTGGGTTTGACCCATTGAGGCCAAGAGCTCGTCCATGTCCACACTGTGATCCAAGTGCACTTGCTCTTGTTTCTTTCTAGAGTATCGTTGGTGCTGATGAGAAGGCGAGGACGGCGCCATTTTGTGAAGTGGAGTTCTTCGCCACACATCTTTGGCTGTTGAAGAAGCTGTAACTTTGAGTAACAGCAATCGGGTTCTGGGTTTTCTTTTGGATTTCTTCTTGAAGGGTATGGTGGCGTAATTATTGGTTCTGATGAGGGGCAATGATGGGACGGAGAAAAAAGAAGAAGAAGAAGAAGATGGAAATGAATCTAATAATTGCATGGAAGTAGCAGGAGAGAACGAGACTGTACTCATTTGTTTTGTTAACACAAATACTAGAGACAAGAGATTTGAGTTAAGAAGAGTTTAGGACTAGAGACCAGGGCAGTGATGTTCATGCGCTGTTTACTAGTTAATGTCCGCGCCAAAAATGGAGGTTCAAAGCCAAGATCCCAAGATGGTCCCGACACGACACGAGAAATTCATAGTTTATGGGTTGAAGTTGAATGGATTCAAATTATATTCGGTTTGATATAATTGGCCATTTAATAAATGAGTTAGGGTAGTGTTCAACTCATAGAGCTTGTTTGACCTGTTTAATTAAATATAATTTTACCAATATACCCTTTAAACTTTAGGTATATAAATTTTTTAATTATTGTGATTTATTTATTTTTGACATATTGTGATTGATTATTTGTAATATTAAGATATGCTTTAGTTTTTAGTGATTATTTGTGATGTAGTTATTAATTAGTTTTGAATTTTACATTAAAAATATTTATTTGTTTGTTTTTTCATAAATTTTTATTTTAATTTTGATAAAATCTAATAAATAAGTCGACACGACTAACCTGTTTCATAAATGGGTCGTGTAAGTTGATGAATTTTGACCCATTTAATAAATATGTCGGGTTAGTATTGACTTATACAATCGGATATTCATGAGTTGACATAATATGAACCTGACACGCGAACACAAATTGCCACCCTAAGATTTAAGTGTCTATTACACACTTGCACACACACTTGCACACGTAGAACGTACACTTTTGCAAAAAAGAAAAAGAAAAAGGGGAAATAATTGAAGTGTAGTTCATAAATTGGATCGGATGAAGAATAGTCATTTTAATTCATACTACTAATTGATAACTTTAACAAGATATTATTATTATTATTATTGTTGTTGTTTTTATTTTTAAGTTTTGTTACTAATTATAAAATTGGGTAAACTACGCATTTAGTTTCTATCATTTACATCATATTTTAATGGCGTAAACGCACTTTTAGTCCCTACATTTTGGCTTTTTTTTTTTCATTTTAGTCCTTACATTTTAATTTTACCACTTTTAGTCCCTAAACCAATGAACACGTTCCATTTTGGTCATTTTCGTTAGTCAATCGACGGAAATTGCTGAGGTGGCTGCCGGAAGAATTAAAATATTATAAAAATGCCACATCACTCCTGACAGATCAGCATATAAATTTAAAAAATTAATTTATTAATTTTAACTAAATAATAAAATTAAAAACTAAAATTCACATTAATTAAGATTGTTCTTCATGTTCTTCAGATTGTTCTTCATTTTACAACTTGTTCTTCATATTCTTCTTAAATTAAACCCAGCAACCAAGAATTCAAACCCATCACAAGAACACAAACCCAGCAACCCAAGAACTCAAACCCAGATCCCTAGGACATAAATGAAAACAAGAAGGAAAAATCCAAATTCAACACCTCAGAGATCATCAAACCCAGCACCATCAGATTTACCACAAATCAAGATCATCGATTTTTTCATGTTCTTCCCTAAATTCTAACACAATCAACACCAAATTCTCAGTAAATCAAACCTAGATTAAACGCAGATCAATCACAACAAACCCAAATCAACACAATCAAACCAAGATCCCACCACCAATGACCGACACAATCAAGCCACCACCACCCCGCCGATCAAAAACATTTCTTCATAACATGAACTTTAGCTAAAAAAACCCACAAAAATTTCAGAACATGACCACCACTGCCACCGAAAAAGTCACCAAACCCATCGATCAATCAACAAACCCACGCCAAGACGGTGGCTAAGATCGACGAGCTCCATTGTGGCCAAGACTAGGACGAAGGCTGAGACCGGCGAGCTCTATTGTGGCCGAGATGATGGCCAAGACGGAGGCCGAGATCGAGTTCCATTCTCTCTAAACCACCGCCGGCCCCCTTCCTCTAGATCTACTCCAAACCGTCGGCCTTATCTCATTCTCTCCCTCTCTCTCTCTCTCTCTCTCTCTCTCTCTCTCTCTCTCTCTCTCTCTCTCTCTCTCTCTAAATCTAAGACTTACAAAGGCCAAATCCAAAAAGAGACACACAAGAAGAGCTGGGGGAGTCTAGACATCGCCATCGAGGCCACTTGAAGCCGTGGCCGTGGCCGCCAAGGCTGCCTGGAGCCACCACTGTCGCCTGAGTTCACAAGAGTTGATGGGTTCGTGGGGATTGGGTTTGGTCTATCTGGGTTCACAGGTGCAATCGGTGGAAGTTTCGGTCTAGGTTCACCATTGCAATCGGAGCTAGGGAAGGTTTGGCAGTGTGGTGTTCAAATCCAATAAATTAGTTTAGTTTATGTGAAGTTTGGGTTCATGTGAAGTTTAGTTTAGTTTAGTTTCGGTCTGGGTTCATAGGTTTTGATGAGCTTCTAAGTTCATGTGAAGTTTAGTTTTTAATTTTATTATTTAGTTAAAATTAATAAATAAAATTTTTAAATTTATATGCAAACATGTCAGGAGTGATGTGACATTTTTATAATATTTTAATTCTTCCGATAACCATCTCAGCAATTTCTGTCAGTTAACTAACAGAAGGGACCAAAATGGAACGCGTTAATTGGTTTAGGGACTAAAAGTGGTAAAATTAAAATGTAGGGACTAAAATGAAAAAAAAAAATCCAAAATGTAAGAACTAAAAGTGCATTTACGCCTATTTTAATTTAGCCCATAGTCTTTCAATTGTTTCAATTTGGTCCATAGTTTTTCAGTGCCATGTCATTTTAATCATTAACTTACTGCCATTATCTTTTGGATAAAAATTGCTAACACTACAACAAAAGTGGACTATGGTGATGAAACCTTTGGTCACAATATGTTCTTATCTATATGTTCTTAACATGAATGCCAATTTTCATGCTAATCGGGTGTAATTTACCATTTGATCTCTCTTTTAAATGTTATTTTAAATTACAAAAACTTGAATTTAGATAATTAATTAATGACATGTCTATTAATCTTTAATTACCTTGAAATTTTGTAAGTATGAAAAATATATGAAGGTAATATAATCTAATGGTAGATTTGTCAAAATTCATATCAAATTAAGAAATACATGGCTAGGTTCAAGTTACACATGCTATAATTCTAAAAAATGTTACACCACCAAATAACTTATTATTGAATTCATATTTTGAAAATCTAATCATTGGATTACATTTTCTATATGTTCTTAACATGCATGCCAATTTTCATGCCAATCAAATGTAGTTTACCATTTGATTTTTAAACTCATGTTTTATGCGTTATTTTAAACTACAAAAACTTGAATTTAAACTTGATTGATGACATGACTATTAATCTTTGATCACCTTGAAATTTTGTAAGCATGAAAAATAAATGAAGATAATGTAATCTAACGGTAGATTTGTCAAAATTCACTTCGAATTAAGAAATATAGGTCAGGATTCAAGTTACACCTGATGTAACTCTAAAAAATGTTACACTACCCATTAACTTATTATTGAATTTATATTTTGAAAATCTAACAGTTGTATTATATTTTTTATATGTTCTTAACATGCATGCCAATTTTCATGCCAATTGGATGTAGTTTACCATTTCATCTTTAAACTCATATTTTATACGTTATTTTAAACTACAAAAACTTGAACTTAAACAATTGTTGATTACATGACTATTAATCTTTGATCACCTTGAAATTTTGTAAGTATGAAAAATATATGAAGAAAATGTAATCTAACGGTAAATTTGTGAAAATTCACATTGAATAAGAAATATAGAGTTGGGTTCAAGTTAAACATGGTGTAACTCTAAAAAATGTTACACCACCCAATAACTTATTATTGAATGCATATTTTGAAAATCCACCGTTAGATTATATGATCTATATGTTCTTAACATGAATGCCAATTTTCATGGCAATCGGGTGTAATTTACCATTTGATCTTTAAACTCAGCTTTTAAACGTTATTTTAAACTATAAAAACCTGAATTTAGACAATTGATTAATGATATGCCTATTAATATTTGATTACCTTGAAATTTTGTAAGCATGAAAAGTATATGAAGATAATGTAATCTAACGATAGATTTGTCAAAATTCACATCGAATTAAAAAATATAGGGCTTGGTTCAAGTTATACCTGATGTAACTCTAAAAAATGTTACACCACCCAATAACTTATTATTGAATTCATATTTTTAAAATCCAACCGTTGGATTACATATTCTATATATTCTTAACATGCATACCAATTTTCATGCCAATCGGGTGTAATTTACTCATTATTATCTATTTAACTAATTAAATCTTATCCAAACCTAACTCAACGAAATTATTATGGGTAAACCCTAACCAACCCAATTACCCAATAATCAAAATTACCAAATTGCCTCTAAAACTTGCAAATAACCAAAGTACTTATAACATCGGGTGTAATTTACTCATTATTATCCATTTAACTAATTAAATCTTATCCAAATTTAACTCAACGAAATTATAATGGGTAAACCCTAACCAACCCAATTACCCAATAATTAAAATTACCAAATTGCCTCTAAAACTTGCAAATAACCAAAGTACTTATAAAATCTTCTAAAATTGCCGAAATGCATCATAAACCTAAAAAATGACTGAAATACCTATAAAATCATAAAATTACCAAAATACCCTTTAAACTTAAAATATTGACAAAATATCCCTGGAAACTATAAAAATACCAAAATACCCCCGAAACCTTTAAAATCATGGTTTTAAAAACCAGAACGAACCGGCCGGTCCGACCGGTTCAACCGAAAACCAGCATTAAATTCGGTCCGGTTATGATAAAAAACCGAAAATAGCTTAAAACCCGGTAAACTGTAATAATCGGCCGGTTCAACCTGAGAACCGGAAAAATCGGAGGTCGAACTGGTTTTGCTGTGGTGGTCTGTCCTCTCGCTCTCACGTTACAGTTTTGGTCATTACCGGCCGAAATCAAAATTCAGTCGAAATGTATATCTCACTCTCTCAAAGAAAAACCAATACTGCTTCTCAAAAAAAAAAAAAACCAGTACAAATTCACCTAAAATACTACTAATATAAAGGAAATGCACGCATAAACCTGTACAGGTATGCCGTACGCCTAAAAAACCAAGTGAATGGAGGCCAAAAATTGTTCAAGAGAAAAAAACTCATGAATATTGCTCAGAAAATGCTGAAGTTTTAGGCGGAAACTTCCTTATTTCTCATGAGGAAGACAAACTGACAAAGCAGAAAGAGTGGGGAAAACGAAAAGATGAAAAAAAAGATAGGAAAAAAGAGAAGGGGAGAAGTCAAAAAGACAAAGAGACAAAGAGAGGGAGAGAATATTGAAGAGGGAAATCCGAAAATGAGACTTCAGCAAAAAGTGGAATAGGAAAGAAACTTTTTAAATCCAGAGAGATATTTGAAAGTTTGAATAAATATGTGGTGGGTGTGATATAAATGTGTGAGTGTAGGATAGGTGGGAAAAAAGTATCNCAAAACTTGAAATGACAAAAAAATACATTTTAAACCTAAGAAATGACTGAAATATTCCCCAAAATCTAAAAATTACCAAAATACTCATGAAACCTAAAAATGACCAAAATTCCCTCGAAATATAAAAATTACCAAAATACCCCCATAAACATTAAAAAAAAAAAACCGAAAATACCCTTGAAACCTTAAAAAATGACCAAAATACCCCTGAAACTTATAAAATAAGCAAAATACCCTCTAAACCTAAACAAATGACCAAAATAGCCCTAAATTATAAAAATGAGTATTTGTTCATTTAGGGGTATTTTGGTAATTTTTATGTTTAAGGGTATTTTGATCATCTTTTAGGTTTAGTGTATATTTTTATCATCATATAGGTTTTAGGGCCATTTTTGTCATGTTATAGGTTTCAAGGGTATTTTAGTCATTGTTTAGGTTTTTGGGGGGGGGGGGGAGGGGGTGGTATTTTGGCCATTTTTTAGGATTATGGGTATTTTGGTAATTTTTAAGCATCAAGGCTATTTCGGTCAGTTTTTAGATTTCAGAAGTATTTTGGTTATTTTTTTAGTTAGGGGTTATTTTGGTAATTTTTTTTGTATCGGTGGTATTTTGGCCAAATTTTAGGTTTTGGGGGGGGGGGGGGCGCATTTTGGTCATTTTTAAAGTTTCATGTGTGCTTTGGTCATTTTTTAGGATTTGGGGGTTTCAATCATTTATTAGGTTTAGGGGATATTTGGTAATTTTTGGTGGTTTTTGAGCATATTTGGTGATTTTAGGGGTGTTTTGGTCATTTTGAGGTTATTTCATGGGTATTTTGGTCATTTAGTGGATTTTTAGTATAATTGGTGATTTTAGAGATCGTAGGAGTATTTTGGTCATTTTAAAGGTTTCATGGGTATTTTGCTTATTTTAGAGGTTTTAAGTATATATTGGTAATTTTAGTGGTTTTTGAGCATATTTGGTGATTTTATAAAAATCGGCTTTGGGTAGAGTATGAATATCTATGGATAAACATACCGGGTAACAATTGAGTATGGATACTAATTGGGTAAGGTAATCGGATATCCATGGATAAATTAATTGGGTCGGGTATATATGGGTATACCTTGCCCATGGCCATCCTTAATTATTTGTAAACAATAAGTGACGAATACTTATTTCTTCACCGAAAACACCTCCATCTTAATATTGGATGATGAATTTGGAATTTCATCACCCTTCGGTTAGTCTTTGGTTAAACAATAGGTGACGAAAATTTATTTTGTCACCAAAAACACATACATCCTAATATTGGGTGACGAATTTAGAATTTCGTCACTTCTGGTAAGTCTTTGGTGACGTGAATATTTCGTCACCCTAGGTTTG
The DNA here is from genome assembly GCF_002906115.3 of Quercus suber. Lineage (NCBI taxonomy): Eukaryota > Viridiplantae > Streptophyta > Magnoliopsida > Fagales > Fagaceae > Quercus > Quercus suber. The sequence continues at coordinate 61,176 of NW_027070332.1, forward strand.
CCTTTTTTTTCATGACCTATAGTGATGAAATAAATATTTTGTCACCAATTTGTACATCTTTAGTGACGAAATATTGATTTCGTCACCAATTGGTACATCTTTGGTGACAAAATATTGATTTTGTCACTAATTTTAAAATTTTATAATATTTGGTGACAAATTCTTCTTTTCCTCACTAAATGTTATCATTTGGTGACGAAATTGTTTTTCCTCACTAGATTTTGTCACCGTAGCCCACTTTTGTTGTAGTGTAATGTGACAAATGACCAAAGTAAAAACAAATTAGTTTTTGTTAATATGGCAACAAACTTTTTTTTTTTTGGCCATTTGTCACGTCAGCAATTTCCATCCAAAAGAATTGTAAGGATTAACTTGACATGACATTGAAAGGTAGGGACCAAATTAACTTAACTGAAAAATTATGGATTAAATTGAAATATGATGTAAATGATAAGGACCAAATACATAATTTACCTGACTCCCACACAGAGGGTACATAATGAGTACCGACTACGGACTCCCTGACTGAGGCCACTGGCTCCCTGCCCAGGGTGTAATATGACCATAAAGACCCCCATTTTGGCTTCTCAAAGAAAAAAAAAAAAAACATAATTTACCTTGTAAAATTTTATTAAAATAATAATTATTAATATTAAGAAGCATTTATTATAATTTTGTTTTCATATATGGAACTGTATATTATATTACTATTTACAAAAAATCTAATTTGGTAAAATTTTAATTAAAGGTTTAAATATATAATAAAATTTAACACCGATTAAAAAATAGAATAGAATAATGATGTCTAAAATTATGATACCTTAAAAATTTATGTTGCAAAATATTATGAGGTTAACTACAATAGTCTTTTTTTTTTTTTTTTTTTTGAGAACCAACTGCAATAGTCAAGCACCTTTGATTTTGACACAAATTTAGTTATAAAAGGCAATAATTACTATATAAGTACCAAATTACATAGATTAATGCTATGTTCACAATATTTTCACAACAAATTTTAAATGGTAAGCTGTTATTGGTTATTGTAGGGACTCAATTTGGATTGACCCAGAGTATGAATGGATTTCAGCCCAACAAGCCCAAAAATAAATTTGTAGAGAGTGGATTGAAGGTTTAGGCGCTGGCCGGCGTTCACGAAGCATGAACTCTTTTCTTTTATAAAAGAAATACTTAGAACCATTTACAACTGGGGATGCTCCTCGGCCTGCCGAGGTGGCCTTTTTCTTCTTTCTTTTTCTCCCCCCTTTCTTACTTTACTCCTCCTCTTATATAGTCTTCATCGTCCTATCTCGTTCTTCATCTGTTGATCATCCATTCCCTTTCTTTGACCGTCCTCCCATCAGAGGCCTTATAAGACTCAAGTGGTTCACTCTGATCAACGTCGCCTGTAAGGGTTATATCCCCATTAATGCGGCTAAGGGTTAGGTGAATGCATTAAGTGTGAAGGTGAAGCTTGTTCTGAGCCTTGTCCCTTCCCAAAATTATCCTTGTATGCCGAGGACGAAGAGGTCCTCGGCGTGGATCCGAAAAAGAGCTTTCCTAATTTAGCCTCGGATGGTCACTCTTCCTCGGCGTGGGCCTTGGGCTACTACACGATGGGCTGAGGCTATCAGACCCACGGGCCCCACAATAGCCCCTCAAAACCCTGCTGCACGTTCTTCGGACGGGAGGAGGTTTTGATATCTACGGGCCCTCTAGACGAATCGCCCCACTTCAGTCCGCGCTAATGCTGGCGACTTTTCGACTGCCCGATGTACGTTTTGGCGTTTCAAGACTTAGTGTGTGCCCACATTAAATTTTGGCGGCACCACGTTTCCACTTTCAACGGTATGATGGTGTTTGTTCGGTGGGGATCTTCTGCTTTTATGGGCAAGCGGTTACATTTGGGGAGCCTAAGGGGGAGTATAAGTACTTGTTTGAACCGCCTGGTTCCTCATTTTCGCGCTTACGACCATTGATGCGCATAATTTGAATCTGGTTCAACTTGCACACTGTCTGAAGAGGATCGTCATATTTCTGTAAGTCTTCTTCTTCCGGTGACCCCAAATTTTCCTTAATTCTATTCATTCTTTTCTTCTTCTGGAACCTTTAGTCGTCCTTGGGGGATGGGTAAGTTTAAGAAGTTGGTTGAGTCCGACAAGATGATGAACAAATTCATTGTTGACTATGGAATACCCTAATGTGAGTTTGAAGTACTGTGAAGAAGGGGAGTGGTACATTAAGAGGAGAGAGGGTGAAGTCGTGATCTCGATAGTCGCTTTCGTAGAGGGAGGGATGAGAATCCCTATGAGGCCAGTGACTCTCAGTTACCTTAGGCATTTCCGTCTGGCTCCTACCCAGTACCCCGTGAATGTATTTAGGATATTAGGGTGTGTAGATACCTTGAATGAGAAAATGGGGTTGAGACTGACTCACCACGATGTGAACTGGTGCTACAACCTTCATCACTTGAGGGGTAAGACGTACTATATGAAGACGAGGGACGATAGGGTCCGACTCATCTAGTGTCTTCCTGATTCTAATAAGGGGTTGACTCAAGATTTCCTCATAGTGTCGGGGGAGTGGCACAACGGTTTTCACTGCCCAACAGTAGAGGGGGAGCCAGGTAGGGTATCCGAAGTAGGAGACGATCTAGGTTTCAGTATTTTTTTTTTATTTTTTTATTTTTTTAATTTTTTTTTATAGTTGTATATCCGCTTTGATTGATTAACCACAGGAGTTTCGCTTTTCTTTTTGCAGATCCGCACGCCTTTACTCGTCATTTCCACCTGGTCAACAAAGCGGATTTGGAAACCGTTCTTAGGTCAGAACTTTTCTTGAATGAAACTGATAACCAGGTTAGAGCTGCTCACAAAATCCTTGGATGCGACCCAGCTCAGAAATCATTCCCAGTCCCGAAGCACGTAATTAGAGCTTGTGACCCTCGGCTTACGCAGATTACCGTGGTGGAGGACGGTTTTGCATTTTCCGAGGGATCTCACATACCTGAAGGCATTCCGCTAGCAGGTCCCTCCTCATCCCACCAAGTAACGGTGGCCGAGGAAGGACAATCTAAGAAGGCAGGGGAGGTGGTTGAACTGAGCTCTTCTAAGGACGAATATAGTGTGTTCAACCTAGCTGATCAGTCCGAGGATCCCTTTGGTGATCTAGGAGACCCTCATCTGTCCAAAGCCGATCTCCAGTCCCTAAGAGTTGGTACTTACGCTAAGATGGGTTTAAAAAGACAGCTCCAAACCAATCTTCTTGACCTGCTTGAAGGCGGCTCCAAGAAGGGTGCACCGGAAGAGTCGCAGCCCAAACCCTTAACACATCCGCCCCAGATTTTAACTGTGCAAACCAGGTCATCCTCTGTCCCTACAGTATCAGACCCTCAGACCGAGTCTTATGACCCAAAAAGGAAGAGACTTTTCAAGGATAAGGAGCCAATGGATGGGAGCAAATCCCATTCCCCGCCCGAGGAGGGTGGATTTCACAAGCCTCCGAAGCAACTGAAGCTCGGTGGTCAACGGAAAGGTAGGAAGATCGTCCAGCAGTCCGAGGCCCAAGCCTGGCTGCCTGCTGCCATGCTCCATGATCAACCCCTAATGGATGACGCATCGATACGGGAATCTCAAGGAGTTGAGGGGGCTCTCGTAGCTGATGCCCTGGAGAAGTCTCTTCTCCTTCCCACTAACATGGCCGAGCTAAGAAATATGAATGGGCCAGAGGTTGTCCTTAACCTTAAGAAATATCTAGGCATGGTGGGTCCCTTGGTACCTATTTACTTTATTTGAACTTTGTTGCTTAGTACCTTCCCTTCTCTTTACGGAGTTACTTGTTTTTATTGGTAGGCTATCCAGGCTCTTTTCAGGTTAGACGAGGAGGTTGATGGCCAAAGCAGCGCCTTAGCGCAAGAGCGTGACAAGTTCTTGAAAGCTGCCAGTACCCTCAAGAGATCTGAGGCCGACCTAAAAAAGGCGACTGAGAATCTAGAGGAGATGACAAAGGCCAGGGACACTGCTGCCTCTGACTTGGCTGCGGCTAGGAAGCAAGCTGAGGATCAAACCAATCGCTTGCAAGACGTTGAGGGCCACCTACAGGCTGCCAAAGAGGACATTGCTTACCTGAAGAAAAAGTTGGCCGAGGCAATCCATGAGAAAGGTATTGTCGAGTATGCCAGGGACGAGGCTGTGAGAGCCAAAGATGAGGCGGTATTTGCAAAAATAGACGCTGAGCGCTCTGTAGAACAGGTGGAGGAGGAGGCTTTTGTAGATGGGGTGGCTAAGACTGAAGCCACCCTTCGGGCTCAAGTTCCTGCAGTGTGCAGGCATTTTTGTTCTCAAACCTGGCATGAAGCCCTCAACCAAGCAGGGGTTGATGCCTCATCTGATCTTAGAAGGGAGGACAGGGTATATTACCCTATTGCCATTCGCGAGGTTGCACCAGCTGCTCCCGAGGAGGGATCCTCATTACCAGCGGTTGAGAGTCACGATAAGACCGCCGAGGATACACCGTTAACTGATCAACCATCCGAGGAGGTTGAGCCCCAGAGAGCGTTGGGGGAAGTTGTAACCGAGGGTCAGGAAATACCTTAAGACGTGGCAAGTCCTCCGGCGGACCTTTCGAAACCAAGCCCTTAGGCCTTGGCCCAAACCTTTTGATTTACTTATTGACTTAATTTGCCCACTGAATTGAGGGGACTAGTATATGACATAGGATAAATTTGTTTATTTTCTCTTTTATCTCATTTTGTTTCTTGCCTCAGTGGCGTTGTAAGGGAGTTGTATACTTTCCGTTTGAACTGAATACTTAATACTTTGCTTCTAACTAATGAGGTTTTCTTTTATTTGCTTTACTATTGTACTCTGCTCAATATTCGTATTCTATTCTGGAGTTAGCCTCATGAAACCATCTGTTATCCTTCAAATATAAATCTAAAGATCGTATTATAGCTTGACTCTAAGTAACGCTTTGGTTTTTCTCCAGATAGTTATTTTCTCCATGGGTTCGAGTCCGAGGACCATGCAATACCCTGGTTATGCCCAGTACTTCTATTTTTCTATAAGTATCTAGTTTTCCATAGGTTTGGGTCCGAGGACCATGCAATACCTTGGTTCTGTCTAGTACTTCTATTTTTCTATAAGTATCTAGTTTTCCATAAGTTTGGGTCCGAGGACCATGCAATACCTTGGTTCTGTCTAGTACCCAGGTATAATGGTGTGAATAGTTTTCCCATAGGCTTGGGTCCGAGGACCATACAATGCCTTGGTTCTGTCTACCACTTCTATTTTTCTGTAAGTAGGGGTTTGTCCTCGGACCGCTTTATTGGAGACGATTCCTCCTTGGGTCGGATTATGATCTTTACACGTAGCGTTGATCTCGCCTCCAGCTCGGGCCCCCATCTTTTTCATTTATGAAGCGTCCTTTGGCCGTTCGTGTTCCGCGGTTGACGCTTCGGTGCGCGAGACGCGCCTTCATTAATGTCCTCGTGAATTAACACGAGTCCAACGGTCTTCGGCCCCCTTGGAATTTGCTAGCTTCATTATTAGCCCTGCTGATAATTCTCTTTTCGAATTCTGCGTGAATTAATTCTCACCAACCCTCATCCTCTATATAAGGCTTTCCGGGGGGATGGTTTCTTCATACTTCATGAACCTCCCAACACAAACAGAAAGAACACACCCTTTCAGCTCCCCAAGCCCCTTTAATAACCCCGCCGAAATTGTGACCAGAGTTGGCAGATATGGGGCGGCTTTGGGCGGGTGTGAGGACATCCGTGCCAAGAGCCGTTGTGACCGCAGCCCCCACTAGGCTTCCGGTGCAGCAAAATCTAGGCGTAACCCCGATGGCGCCATACAAGGTGGCCCGGAGGGATGTCGTTGAAGTACCTAATGTCTCTCCTCGGAGCGCACCCCCGACGAAGGGGACGTGCGAATTCATGTCATGGGTGGTGCTCGAGTGTTGCCGTCTCCAACGGCCAACGCTCGTGAGGATTGGAGAGAATCAAGGGAACATCACGGGGGAGGACATCCCGGAGCCCCTGCATCTGCTCCTCGCTTTGTTCAAGCTCCGCCACTCTGAGAAAGAAGTTGTTGGTGGCTTTGAAGCGAGCCAGTCTCAGCCCTCTTATTGTCAACATCCCATTCTCTTGGTGCCAATAAGGGAACGGGTTGACACTTCCCTCTAGCTAGTTCTAGGACGGGTCCACCTAGGCCTCTGATTGTAGAATTAGCTTGTAAATTTGTTTGTAAAACATGCCTGCCTGAGCCTCTGATTGTATTTTGTACTTTTTCTATTTATGAAATAATATCAAGATTTCTCTTTTCGCTATCAAATCTTCCATTTTTTTTTATACGTCGCCAACCTATTGTAAAACAACCACTTAGAACAATCGCCTAGTGCATTGGCCAGCGCACTAATCCTTCCCACAGACGGCGCCAATTGTAGGGACTCAATTTGGATTGAACCCAGAGTATGAATGAGTTTTCAGCCCAACAAGCCCAAATAATAAATTTGTAGAGAGTGGATTGAAGGTTTAGGCGCTGGCCGGCGTTCACGAAGCATGAACTCTTTTCTTTTATAAAAGAAATACTTAGAACCATTTACAACTGGGGGATGCTCCTCGGCCTGCCGAGGTGGCCTTTTTCTTCTTTCTTTTTCTCCCCCCCCTTTCTTACTTTACTCGCTCCTCTTATATAGTCTTCATCGTCCTATCTCGTTCTTCCATCTGTTGATCATCCATTCGCCTTTCTTTTGACCGTCCATCCCATCAGAGGCCTTATCAGTACTCAAGTGGTTCACTCTGATCAACGTCGCCCTGCTAAGGGGTTATATCCCCATTAATGCGGCTAAAGGGGTTAGGTGAATGCATTAAGTGTGAAGGTGACAGCTTGTTCTGAGCCTGTCCCTTCCCAAAATTATCCTTTGTATGCCGAGGACGAAGAGGTCCTCGGCGTGGATCCGAAAAAGAGACTTTCCGTAATTTAGCCTCGGATGGTCACTCTTCCTCGGCGTGGGCCTTGGGCGTACTACACGATGGGCTGAGGCTATCAGACCCACGGGCCCCACAGTTATAATATCGGCTCACCACTAATATAAATTTTTTATCCATCAATAAAAACTTACCATCTAAAATTTATTGTGAAATTATTATAAAAATATTGTATCTATATCTCAACAATGTTACAAGCTCCTACAAACATACATAATATCCCAAATAAACAATACAAATCAAATAGCAATGTTTCCAACCACTTTCCACAATGATAAGTTTCTTGCAATTGTTAGCAACTAACAACATAAGTATATTCATTCTTTGTTGAATGAAGTATGAAATTGCCCCCAGCCCGCCCCAAAAAAATCTATTATTTATTACAATTACCTAACACAATCTAAAATAAAATTTTACACTTTCAATTTTTTTTCTTTGGTGAAATTTTCATGTTAATATAACTAAGTGTTATATGTCAAATTCATTAAAATAATATATATACATATATACATATTTCAATATATATTACAATTCAAAACCGATAATTAGAAGAAAAATAATATTAGCTAGCAGGAAAGATAATAGGATCTCATTCATCTTTTAATAATCTATTCTCTTTGATAAAATAATTGGTGCATATATAATAAATTATGGAGATAATTACATATTAACTGTAGAGTAATTATATAAGTTGTGGAGTATGATATCATTTTCAAGTTAAACTTGGCAGTTTCATCTAAGTTTTCATAGTATAGTTTTAAATTATAACAATTGGAACATTTTGGATTGTATAGTAACCAAAATAACAAAAATTTATATAATTAATTAGTTAATACTTTGTACGTACTTATTTATTGATATTTGGTAAGTAGAATTTTGAATTTGAAAAAAATAGGGTTCATATGATGAATATAATAACTTTATACCTTTATGGGTTTTCATGCATTATAATTTAACATAGTTTTCAAATGAATAGCTTTTTACTTTTGAAATCTGTCACATACATTCGGATGCAATTGTTAACATGCATGTGTGTTAATAGTGTGTCATACATAAATTTTGCCCCTAAATTGAAATTCTGATAGTCACTTATACATTCTATTTAAGCAATTTGAGGTTCATAGGAATGTCTATGATGGTTGAACAACTAGTAATGTTGTGTTAGTAGGTTCTAATTAGCTTTATTAGTAATGTCTATAATGGTTGAATAAAAAATTTGAAATTCAATTTCTGTCTATACTAAAAATTGATTGGTATCTTGATTTAATGATAAAGAGCTATCATCAGAAGCGGACGCTATATGTTGAAACTATCTCAAAAAAATATATATTTAAGCCTTTCTTTCTTTCTTCTTCTCAAAAATTAAAAAAAAAAAAAAGAAAAAGAAAAAGAAAAAAAAAGCATCTTTTTCTTGCTCATAATAAACTTGTTACGGTACAAATCCCACCAATACAAACAACCAATTAGAGTTTCGATCTAATGATAAAAAAATAATTATCATAAAGTAGATTGAAATACTAATCTATATAAGAAGAAAGACATGCGAAATGTCCATAGGAAGCAATGCACAGTTGAGGTTGGAGTGGAGATCCCGTCCAAGGAGGTGGTGCCTGTTGCTGTATTTCGAGCACTAGGTACCACCTCTCTTGAAACAGGAAGCTCCACTGTGACCTCATTTCTCTTTCCCAGCTGAATTGAATCATCATCTTTCATTCTTTCTGTCACACTTAGAAGCAATTGAAGGGTTTCATGTCACAGAAGGATGGCTCTAGCTGAGACTATGCATACATAATGTAACCCAGCCACTGTCATCTCTCCTATGACCGGAATCTCTCAATCCTTTCACTTTCTTCCTTACAGCTTTCTCTTTTCCTTGCCTCTCATACTTATAGGCCAAAATTAAGCTGAGGCTCTTTCTCTGTATCTTCATGGAATAACACAATGAAATTACTCAAACAATACAACGAAGTTGCTAACATTTTTTAGGGGATTTTTCTGTCAAAGAGTTCGATAGGGAACGGTCATATATAAACATGGTCAATGTTCAAAGTTTTAAAATACCTCTTCGAATATGAAAGATGAAACTTACTGGTAATTGAGTTTGCATTGGAGAGTAGTTGATAAGGAAAAGAGAGGACAGCTTCGACGCTTTCATCAGTTTTGCCGTAAGCTTCTCTTTAATTAGGACGACTCTCCTAGTCTCCTTAGTCCTTAATTACCAATAACCTTCTCAGTTCTCACAACTAAATAGTCTTTCTATTTTTTTGAAATTTAGTTCTTTCATGATCATTGGGTTGAGACGATTACTTTTTCACTTTTTTTTTTTTGATGAATACTTTTTCTCTTTTAATGATAACAAATATAGGAAAATTTAGTTGATGCCCTAAGCACATTTGTAAGTAAACCATTTTAGGAAAGATTTTAGAGAAAATGAAAACAAAAATTAATATCTTGACAGTTTTTTTTTTTTTTTCTCCTAAGAAAATAGTCCGTTAACAAATGTGTTAAGAGCAACTATTACCATGACCCAACAAATATTTATTCGTGAAAGCCAATCAAAAAAGAAATATGATCTATAGCTTGGTAGGACTACTAGGAAATATATATTTTCAAACTTATTGACCAAGTGTTATAAGATGTTTTTTTTTTTTTAGAAGATTATTTCTAAGAACTTATTAGTACATTTTGTAAATAAATAAATAAAAACAAAGAAAAGTACATGCTTTCATGGAGTCTTAATTTTTAATTTGATTAACTCTGAATTCATTTATTGCAATTAGATTTTTTTTTTTTGATAAATTAGATAATTTTTCAATACACTTTATCATCTTTTTAAGCTTTAAGATTAGACAAAGTGAGATTCAAATAATAATCCAATAGTTTTTTTTTGGTTAAAATGGGAAAGAAATAACATTAACTAGCCAAAAACGGCCAAGTAGTGGCTGAAAGCCTTAGAGAGTACAAACCAGAAGCATTCGAATTTAAATTTACATATAAAATTTCATAAGGAGGGTAATCTAAAACAATAAAATCCTCTAACAAGGAGCATCCTCTTTTAGCAAGTATGTCCGCACAACGATTGGCCTCTTGAAAGGCATGGCTAACCCTGACTTGATGAAAACAATAGTAATTACATATTTTGTGATGCTTTGTATTTGTGGTTTGAATATATTCAACCTTCCCTCTTCCACTATCTACTTATCTCAAAAGAGGGGACAAAGTTAATTTGATCATTTTTTTTTAATTTTTTGTTTTCATGCATTTTGGATTTAGCTGTCACAATTTTTAATGGTTTAGTATGTATTAAATTGGAGCAAAAAAAATATTTATCTTATCAACGTATTAGAGAATTAACATGCAGCATACAATATACGTGGGTATATGATATGAATTATATCAAATTGGTATATTAAAATATGTATAGGCCCATACATATACGAGGGAATTTAATTTAGGCCTGCGAAAATTTATTAGATTTAGTCAAAGAGAGCTTAATAACCGCTAATGCCTTATGATGATGCCGGAAAAACCACCAGTGAGCCACACGGTGCTTGCACATTCTAAACAGCACCTGCACAACAAAAAGGAGAAGACTTAACAGAGAGCACCGGTGTGGTGCCAACCAAATACCCTCCGAAAGTTAAGTTAGAACTTCCTTCAACTCTAGACATTATAAGTGGACATTGTAAGCCTATCATCTCATGAAAACAACTAATAAGGTGATGATGCCGGAAAAACCACCAGTGAGCCACACGGTATTCGCACACTTTAAACAGCACTTGCATAACAAAAAGGAGAAGACCTAACAGAGAGCACCGGTATGGCTCACTGGTGGTTTTTCGGGCATCATCACCTTATTAGTTGTTTTCATGAGAGGATAGGCTTATGATGTCCACTTAAAAAAAAAATAATAATAATAATAATAAAAGAACTCTTTATCTTCTTTCTATCCACATGAATCATAAGGCCACAATATGACAACAAAAACATCATTTATTTTTTATATATAGACAGAAACATCACTTTTAAATGATTTATTTTTTATATATAGACAGAAACATCACTTTTAAGGTAGCCAATTTGAATGAAAACGTTATAATTATATTCTTAAGTCTTAACCGAACAATTATTTAGAATTACTTAATTATATTTGTTAAATATTATTACGTAACTGATGATAAAAAATACATATATTAATTGAATATATTATAAATTTGTAACAAATATTTTTTTAATATATACATTTTTATAATTTTTAATAAATTTTATAAAATATTCATATATCAATACGTGATATATATATATATATATATATATAATGCATGATTCAAAAAAAAAAAAAAAAAAAAAACNTACCTAACACAATCTAAAATAAAATTTTACACTTTCAATTTTTTTTCTTTGGTGAAATTTTCATGTTAATATAACTAAGTGTTATATGTCAAATTCATTAAAATAATATATATACATATATACATATTTCAATATATATTACAATTCAAAACCGATAATTAGAAGAAAAATAATATTAGCTAGCAGGAAAGATAATAGGATCTCATTCATCTTTTAATAATCTATTCTCTTTGATAAAATAATTGGTGCATATATAATAAATTATGGAGATAATTACATATTAACTGTAGAGTAATTATATAAGTTGTGGAGTATGATATCATTTTCAAGTTAAACTTGGCAGTTTCATCTAAGTTTTCATAGTATAGTTTTAAATTATAACAATTGGAACATTTTGGATTGTATAGTAACCAAAATAACAAAAATTTATATAATTAATTAGTTAATACTTTGTACGTACTTATTTATTGATATTTGGTAAGTAGAATTTTGAATTTGAAAAAAATAGGGTTCATATGATGAATATAATAACTTTATACCTTTATGGGTTTTCATGCATTATAATTTAACATAGTTTTCAAATGAATAGCTTTTTACTTTTGAAATCTGTCACATACATTCGGATGCAATTGTTAACATGCATGTGTGTTAATAGTGTGTCATACATAAATTTTGCCCCTAAATTGAAATTCTGATAGTCACTTATACATTCTATTTAAGCAATTTGAGGTTCATAGGAATGTCTATGATGGTTGAACAACTAGTAATGTTGTGTTAGTAGGTTCTAATTAGCTTTATTAGTAATGTCTATAATGGTTGAATAAAAAATTTGAAATTCAATTTCTGTCTATACTAAAAATTGATTGGTATCTTGATTTAATGATAAAGAGCTATCATCAGAAGCGGACGCTATATGTTGAAACTATCTCAAAAAAATATATATTTAAGCCTTTCTTTCTTTCTTCTTCTCAAAAATTAAAAAAAAAAAAAAGAAAAAGAAAAAGAAAAAAAAAGCATCTTTTTCTTGCTCATAATAAACTTGTTACGGTACAAATCCCACCAATACAAACAACCAATTAGAGTTTCGATCTAATGATAAAAAAATAATTATCATAAAGTAGATTGAAATACTAATCTATATAAGAAGAAAGACATGCGAAATGTCCATAGGAAGCAATGCACAGTTGAGGTTGGAGTGGAGATCCCGTCCAAGGAGGTGGTGCCTGTTGCTGTATTTCGAGCACTAGGTACCACCTCTCTTGAAACAGGAAGCTCCACTGTGACCTCATTTCTCTTTCCCAGCTGAATTGAATCATCATCTTTCATTCTTTCTGTCACACTTAGAAGCAATTGAAGGGTTTCATGTCACAGAAGGATGGCTCTAGCTGAGACTATGCATACATAATGTAACCCAGCCACTGTCATCTCTCCTATGACCGGAATCTCTCAATCCTTTCACTTTCTTCCTTACAGCTTTCTCTTTTCCTTGCCTCTCATACTTATAGGCCAAAATTAAGCTGAGGCTCTTTCTCTGTATCTTCATGGAATAACACAATGAAATTACTCAAACAATACAACGAAGTTGCTAACATTTTTTAGGGGATTTTTCTGTCAAAGAGTTCGATAGGGAACGGTCATATATAAACATGGTCAATGTTCAAAGTTTTAAAATACCTCTTCGAATATGAAAGATGAAACTTACTGGTAATTGAGTTTGCATTGGAGAGTAGTTGATAAGGAAAAGAGAGGACAGCTTCGACGCTTTCATCAGTTTTGCCGTAAGCTTCTCTTTAATTAGGACGACTCTCCTAGTCTCCTTAGTCCTTAATTACCAATAACCTTCTCAGTTCTCACAACTAAATAGTCTTTCTATTTTTTTGAAATTTAGTTCTTTCATGATCATTGGGTTGAGACGATTACTTTTTCACTTTTTTTTTTTTGATGAATACTTTTTCTCTTTTAATGATAACAAATATAGGAAAATTTAGTTGATGCCCTAAGCACATTTGTAAGTAAACCATTTTAGGAAAGATTTTAGAGAAAATGAAAACAAAAATTAATATCTTGACAGTTTTTTTTTTTTTTTCTCCTAAGAAAATAGTCCGTTAACAAATGTGTTAAGAGCAACTATTACCATGACCCAACAAATATTTATTCGTGAAAGCCAATCAAAAAAGAAATATGATCTATAGCTTGGTAGGACTACTAGGAAATATATATTTTCAAACTTATTGACCAAGTGTTATAAGATGTTTTTTTTTTTTTAGAAGATTATTTCTAAGAACTTATTAGTACATTTTGTAAATAAATAAATAAAAACAAAGAAAAGTACATGCTTTCATGGAGTCTTAATTTTTAATTTGATTAACTCTGAATTCATTTATTGCAATTAGATTTTTTTTTTTTGATAAATTAGATAATTTTTCAATACACTTTATCATCTTTTTAAGCTTTAAGATTAGACAAAGTGAGATTCAAATAATAATCCAATAGTTTTTTTTTGGTTAAAATGGGAAAGAAATAACATTAACTAGCCAAAAACGGCCAAGTAGTGGCTGAAAGCCTTAGAGAGTACAAACCAGAAGCATTCGAATTTAAATTTACATATAAAATTTCATAAGGAGGGTAATCTAAAACAATAAAATCCTCTAACAAGGAGCATCCTCTTTTAGCAAGTATGTCCGCACAACGATTGGCCTCTTGAAAGGCATGGCTAACCCTGACTTGATGAAAACAATAGTAATTACATATTTTGTGATGCTTTGTATTTGTGGTTTGAATATATTCAACCTTCCCTCTTCCACTATCTACTTATCTCAAAAGAGGGGACAAAGTTAATTTGATCATTTTTTTTTAATTTTTTGTTTTCATGCATTTTGGATTTAGCTGTCACAATTTTTAATGGTTTAGTATGTATTAAATTGGAGCAAAAAAAATATTTATCTTATCAACGTATTAGAGAATTAACATGCAGCATACAATATACGTGGGTATATGATATGAATTATATCAAATTGGTATATTAAAATATGTATAGGCCCATACATATACGAGGGAATTTAATTTAGGCCTGCGAAAATTTATTAGATTTAGTCAAAGAGAGCTTAATAACCGCTAATGCCTTATGATGATGCCGGAAAAACCACCAGTGAGCCACACGGTGCTTGCACATTCTAAACAGCACCTGCACAACAAAAAGGAGAAGACTTAACAGAGAGCACCGGTGTGGTGCCAACCAAATACCCTCCGAAAGTTAAGTTAGAACTTCCTTCAACTCTAGACATTATAAGTGGACATTGTAAGCCTATCATCTCATGAAAACAACTAATAAGGTGATGATGCCGGAAAAACCACCAGTGAGCCACACGGTATTCGCACACTTTAAACAGCACTTGCATAACAAAAAGGAGAAGACCTAACAGAGAGCACCGGTATGGCTCACTGGTGGTTTTTCGGGCATCATCACCTTATTAGTTGTTTTCATGAGAGGATAGGCTTATGATGTCCACTTAAAAAAAAAATAATAATAATAATAATAAAAGAACTCTTTATCTTCTTTCTATCCACATGAATCATAAGGCCACAATATGACAACAAAAACATCATTTATTTTTTATATATAGACAGAAACATCACTTTTAAATGATTTATTTTTTATATATAGACAGAAACATCACTTTTAAGGTAGCCAATTTGAATGAAAACGTTATAATTATATTCTTAAGTCTTAACCGAACAATTATTTAGAATTACTTAATTATATTTGTTAAATATTATTACGTAACTGATGATAAAAAATACATATATTAATTGAATATATTATAAATTTGTAACAAATATTTTTTTAATATATACATTTTTATAATTTTTAATAAATTTTATAAAATATTCATATATCAATACGTGATATATATATATATATATAATGCATGATTCAAAAAAAAAAAAAAAAAAAAAACCCAAATTGACATGACAATGATATGTTTAGAAACCACTTAAACAAGATAATAAATGAATGTTTATTTTATTGGTGATACGATAGTTTGTAAGGTTTATATAGTAAAATATGTAGTATTCTTAACATCACTGTAATGGTACATGTTTTGCATGGAATCCTGATTTTTAATTTAAAATAATAATTTGACTAACTCTCTATTCTTTTATATATTATTGCAATTAGATTGTAATAATTAGATAATTTTTTAATTCACTTTATAATCATTTATGAGTAGGTAAAGTGAGGTTCAAGTAATATTTAGTGGTAATGATACCTTTTACAATGCCCATATTTGTGATTTGAACCCAATTTGCCCCCTCCCTCACTACCCAATATCTACTTATCTCAAAAAAGTGGACAAAGTTAATTTGATTTATTGGTTTGTGAGTTTGTCGCTTTGTGTATGTTTTATATTTCTTTAATGTTTTGTGTAAGTGTATGACTATATAGCCTATATGTAATGTAATTGTTAAATTGTGTTGATTGGCTGGCACTGTCTCTTGTCTCTTGAGTGGGGTGGATAGGGCTAGCCATGGCAATGGATATTTGAATTAGGGTAGTGGAGGCAATAAAAGTTAGTGAGTAAGACATTATAAAAGACAAAAAAAATTAAATTATGTTAGGCAAAGACAAATAATGAAACTACTAAACAACTAATTAATAATCATAAAACTTTATGTATTTGCTTGTATTTTTTTTTGTCGTTGTTGTTGTCTGATGAGGATAATTTTCAATTGAACAAGACCTGGGGGTGCCGAACCTTTCTGTCTACACTAAAGTGGGACACCTCACTGGGGGACGATCAACCCATAGGTCGACATGTTAGGCAGCCCCTGACCTCGACGACCTATCCCCCTAGGGTTGACTTGCGTGGGGCCACTCACACATCCTAACATGGGGGTTTACTTGCACATCACGACCACTACCACACAATCAAATCTTCCATATATGGAAAGGTGGTCCCGAGTATCTTGGGAACTTTCTCTTTACGAGGAAATTCCCCCGTATCAAGGGATTCGGGCCGGTTCCCTGCCACTATATAAACCGTAAACCTTACCTTTCTTAAGGTACATGAATTCTCCCTAACTCTGGCACTCTTGAGTTCTTGAAAATTCTTCTATCACTGACTTAACCTTTAGAGGGCCTTTGGCCAGTACCCCACCGGTGCCCTTTGATTGGTTCTTCTCTTTTGTTCTTTAGGTATATCCATTGGCACATGTGTGGACGATCAACTCACTAATGATTTTTGTGCATCATCAGTTGGCGCCGTTTGTGGGAAACGAGTAATAAGCCATATCATCGTTTCAAAGACAAAGAATTGTATGGTCTTGACACGATCAATGGCCACCACTAACCAAGAGACCGAAAACCCGCCTAATGCATTGGAGAGGCAGATGCAAATCCTCGATGCGGCAGTTGAAAGGCTAACTTAGCAAAACCATGAGTTGGAACGAAAATTGGAGTAACGAAATGATCGGGAGCCAAATGACCAGAATGACGAACAAGAAAGGGATGAACGTGATAACGATCATCCCCCAACAAATGATCACCAAGAGAGGGACGACCAAAAGGAAAGCAATGCTATCAATAGGCGGGACTAGCACTAGTTGTCCCTCTGAGTTTGAGGTCGGCGCGTTGTGCATGATGCAAGAGATGCAGTTGATGAAAGAGAAGATGGATATGATGATGAATGCCTTTAAGGGTCGGGTGTCCACTAGCTTGGATGAACTAGTCCATCGTATCGATTCTCATTTCACCGCACCGGTCACATCTTTCCCCTTACCAGGAAAGTTCAAAATGCCACAAGTAGAAGCATATGATGGGTCGAAAGACCCCTTTGACCACCTAGAGTTGTTCAAAACTCTCATGCACTTGCAAGGGGTGCCGAACCAAATCATGTGCAGAGCCTTCCCCACCATGCTTAAAGGGCCAGCCCGAGTATAGTTCAACAAGATAGCCCCTAATTCTATCTCAACTTTTAAGGAATTAAGTGGGCTCTTCGTCATGCATTTCATTGGGGATCGACGACATAAGAGGTCCTCAGCAAGCATCCTGAACGTCAAATAGTGGGACAACAATAGCCTTAGGTTGTATGTCACTCAGTTCAATAAGGAGGCACTATTGATCGATGAAGCAAACTACAAAGTCTTGGTCACGGTCTTTACCAGTGGGCTTTGCTCAAGAAAGTTCTTGTTCTCTATTTATAAGAATGATTTGAAAACCATGATTGACATGTTGTATCGAGGCACGAAGTATATGAATGTAGAGGATGTTGTAATTGCCAGATAGGGCAGATCGAAGAAGCCAGAAAAGCATGACGATCCTCGACCTGATAGGGGAAGGAAGGCTGCCTGAACAAGTGACAGAAGGGATGAACGAAGGTTAAGGCCCCTACTAGGGTGAATGACCAACTTCACTCCTCTTAATGCTCCGCTTGATCAGGTCTTGATGCAGATTAGGGACGACCTTATCTTGGCATGGCCTAATAGGCTGAACAATGACTCGAACAAAAGATCGAGGAATAAGTACTGTCGCTTCCACTGTGACCATGGGCATGACACCTCATATTGCTATGACCTAAAACAACAGATAAAAGCTCTCATTAGGCAAGGAAAATTACAGTAGTTCATTTGGCGAGAAAGGATAGGAAAAACCCACCAAGGAACCAAGAGCCGAATTGATGAGCTGAGGAACAACCCAGGGCCCCACTTAGAGAGATAAGAGTGATCATCGGGGTTAGCACAATGATCGAATCCTTAAGGAAGTCAAGAAAGACCTATCTACAAACAGTACAAAATGTCGAGCTAACCGATCGTTTGCCCAAGCTTACTCGAATGGATGACCCAATGATCATTTTCACTAAGGAGGATGCTCAATGTGTCCACCACCCTTATGATGATGCCTTGGTGACCAATCTGGCCATTGCAAACTTCAATACCCGACGCATCCTAGTGGACAACGGAAGCTCAGCTAACATCCTCTGCTATCCAACCTTCCAACAGATGAGGATAGGTAGGGAACAGCTTAGGCCATTGGACATCCCTTTAGTAGGCTTCGGCAGAACAAAGGTCATGTCCGTCAGATCCGTCACATTGCTGGTCACCATCAGCACCTTTCCTCAACAAATCACCAAGGATGTCACCTTCTTGGAAATGGATTGCTTGTTAGCCTATAATGCCATCATCGGGTGACTAACACTTAACGTATGGAGGGCAGTTACATCCACGTACCACCTACTACTAAAGTTCCTTATGGATTGCGGGATAGGAGAAGCCCATGTGGATTAGATGGCAGCTTGGGAATGCTATGTAGCCATGCTAGAAATGAACGAACAAATGACCACCATGAACATTGAAGAGCGATGAGTGAATGTAGAACTGATGGAAGGATTAAAAAAAAAAAAAAAAATTCATCAATCAAAATTTTCAATTCCCTTAAAAAATTCAGGATTTCCAAATTTTTCAAAAAAAAAAAAAAAATTTCATTAAATTCTTCTTTAGGAACAGAAAGTTATCATCCTCTTCCATATTCTCCAGTGATGCAACATCAAGTCAATTGTCCACCTTCAGCATTCATCGAAGCAATGAATATGTCCCAAACTAGGGGCATTCGCCAGGTACGCCAAAGTCTTTTCAATGAATAACTTTGTTACTAATTGAAAATATTTATTTTGCAGGTACTAGAGTAAAAGGCCTACAAACATCAGTATGAATAATGCCTCTCAATTTCAATGGACTTCTGGGAAGCACGTCCAAAATTTAATTTCAATGGACCTCTGGGAAGCATGTCCACTTCAAATCAATGGACCTCTGGGAACACGTCCAAACCATCGGACCTCTGGGAAGCACGTACAAATTTCAAATCCATTGGACCTCTAGGAAGCACGTCCAAAATCCAATTTCAATGGACCTCTAGGAAGCATGTCCAAATTCAAATCCACGGACCTTTGGGAAGCACATCCAAACTTTAATCCATCGGACCTCTAGGAAGCACATCCAAATTCAAATCCACGGACCTCTGGGAAGCACGTCCAAAATTCAATTCCATCGGACCTCTGGGAAGCACGTCCAAACTTCAATCCATCGGACCTTTGGGAAGCACGTCCAAAATCCAATTTCATTGGACCTCTGGGAAGCACGTCCAAATTCAAATCCACAAACCTCTGGGAAGCACATCCAAACTTCAATCCATCTGACCTCTGGGAAGCACATCCAAACTTCAAATCCATCGGACCTCTGGGAAGCATGTCCAAAATTTAAGATCACGACTAAATCCTCATTTTGTCGTGGCCACTGGTAAGCATGTCTTGTACTCATTTCTTTTTCAAAACACACACACACACACACACACACACACACACACACACACAAAACACTAAAAAAAAAAAGTTTGCATGCATGAACTACGTTTGGACCTGATCCTCCCACTAAGAGGTTCGTAGGCAATCTCCCTCAAGATTCGGTCCACATTTTGATCCATAACATGACCATCTACATTTTTATCTACATGCATCATACATTCACCACGGTTAAATGCTTATTGCAAAGTTAGGTGTCTCTTTCATACATTGGCATTCGCTTTTCAAGCTCTGCCAATGAGGAGCATTCTGTTAATACCCCATTTTGCAACCCGCATTTAACCTCACATTGAGGGTAAAAGGGTAATTTTGCCTTGAAAATATGCATCTTGATTCTAGCCATTGGATCCCTAATCTCATTTCACTAAAATGATCTTGATGTTGTAACGATCAAATCGACTGGTCATAAGCCCTAATCGGACCACCAGATTGAAAGTTATCATCAAATCAAATTTTAATGGCTGAGATGCACTATCACAAATTTAGTCCAACTATATGTAATTATGAACAATTGATTTCAATTGGTTATAAGTGTAATCAATTTGAGATTAATGACGTGTCATAATTTGATTGGTTAGGACTACATTTTAATATTAATTGGGAGCTAATTTGGGACCTATTAATGTTAATTGTGCTGAAACTATTTTCTAACAAATGACCTCTGCTCACCATTTCATCAATATCTCTCAAAATATTTTGAATTTGTGAATGAGATTAATTTTTTCAGAAACTAGACATTCGGGGCTTCAATTTGAGCACAAGAACGAAACAATTCCGATCAGAATTGAGTTAGATATGATTTTTCGAAGTTGGCTCTACAAGCTGTTACAGCAGCTACGGGAAAACCGAATTTTGACTTGCTCCTCACTCCCACCAATCTCTTCATTTAATGCACCAGATTTTCCCCAAGGCTAAAATGGGGTCTAGGTTCATAATCCTTGTCAACCCTCATTAAATGGCCTTCCATTCATATTCCTTCCACCACTACTATATAAACCCTGCCTCTCCTTCATTCCAAAACACAAAAAAATCCCCCCTCCTCTCCTCTCTTGAGTTCTAGTGAAGTTGAGTAATCTTATCATATCTTGGTCTTCCTGAGACTCAAGGTATTGAGTAAGACTCCCTCTTCCTCTCCTAGTTCTTCTTTTTTCCTCCACCCTTAGGACCTCCACCAAAAATCTCCTCCTCCACCGTATGAATCTTGCATGAAGGTATAATACTTTTCTCTAACTTGTTTATTGTGTTGCCATGATGGGAATTTAGGATTAAAGCATGATAGTGATTATTTAAATTCTCTTGAATATGTTTGAATGTTCTTAAATTTTCTTATGCGTTCTTTACATGTTCTTGGTTGTTCATCACATGTTCATACATATCACTAGTTTTGATCTTAAATTTACATCAAAAATATGAAAAACATGTTTGTTTCATAATTTTTTCAAATCCTTGAATCTAAGTTATCACCATCCACACACATTCACTAGAATTTTATTTTTCAATCCAAATGCAATGTTTAATCAATTGAATTAGGGTTTATCACATGCACACACATTAAATTCAACATGTAAATTAATTGACATACTGGATGATATGATATGATTGTTGGCTACCATAGTCTAGAAGACCGGTTTCATCGGGTAAGATGGGTGCCTAACATCTTCCCACCTTGTAACATAACCTCCGAACTTAGATTAAGGGTTAGTAGATCAAATGCTTATCCTTATAATTTTCAATTTCTAGATTGTAACTAGGAAACAAAGCCATGTACTTTATCTTAGATTGTATCTAGGACCAAAGCCATGTAATTTCCTATGTTTAATGTAAATTCAATTTCAAATTAATAAAATGAGGAATTTTTCAATTATGGTTTTCTTATTTTTCCAATAATTAAATAAGTGGCGACTCTATTGTAAAACCTTTAATCTAAATGGGAAAATATAACTAGTCGAACCTCCATTTTGAGAAGCAATAACACGACTCCACCCATTCACGTGGATTTGGCCCAACATTCCTTAAAAAGGGGGGCCGGGGGTGCGGTCTCTCACAAATATATAACAGGGTCACAACACAACACTTAGAAACATATGTCCATATATAATTTTCCAAAATATGTTTGACCCAAAAACATCATTTATGCCACATGGTTATTTTTCAAAAATCCCATTAAAAAGCTACTTACCCCGCAACTGCAAAAGCCTAATTCTCCAAGTTCTAAAGGAGATTAGCTAGAACCTTAACAATATCAAGCAAACCTAACACAATAAGCATAAATCTTAAAATTGTATCTAGCTACAATTTAGGAATTGCCAAATATGCACTTAATTAGGCAAGCCTATCATTTAACCTCATCAATAACATCCTCTTCCAAAATTTCTCAACAAATTAATTCATAAGGCATAGACTCCAATTTATAAATTTAACCCATTCAATATCATCTCTAACATTATGACTAACTTGCATAAAATTTACACTACATCATTAAGAGACCCATGAAAGCAAAATTAAAATATCCTCAAAGGCAAGAAATTTAGAACTTCAACTAATTCCAAATAAACCCAATGGCAATGGAAAATTAGATTTACCAATCATCACATGTTATAACTTAAAACCTCTAAATTTCCCACCATACATAAACCTTAAGTAGTCATCATTAGCACAATTTATATACCCACTCAACAAATAATTCCACCAATACAAAATCCACACATAATATCACTTCCAATGCTCATAAATCACATGAGTATCATTATTAAAGCTTAGATAAAAATAACCTCAAGTAAAAGTATAAAACCCACCAAAAAGATCAGAAATTTTTACCTAAAAAAAAGATGTGAAGGTGTTTATGGGTTCACAAGAATTTTTCGGTGATTTTGCCAGAAAAATGGTGGTGGAGATGTTGATTTGGAGTGAGTACTGTGGGAGAGGATGAGGGAGTGAAGAGAAGTGCTAGACAGAAATGAAAAAGAAGAAAAAGAAAGAAAAGAGAAGTGAGGACTGGCCAAAGAGATAAGGAGAGGAGTGAAAATGAGTGGTGGGGAAGGGTGTTAGGTGGGGTAGTTGGGTGAGGCACGTGAGACCCATTAAAAATCTGACTTTCATTTTTCTTTTTTGTTGAAATAGTGGGACGTTACAATTTTTCACAAGCCAATGCCTGTTTTTCTACAAGGTCATGCTATTTGGATTGAAGAATTTAGGGGCAATGTATCAAAGCCTCATAAAAAAGATGTTTGTTCGACAGATTGGACGAAATGTTAAGGTATACGTAGATGACATGCTAGTGAAAACCAAAGAAGAGGACCATCACCTGGATGATCTTAGAGAGACATTCGAAAATTTTCGCCTCTACAGAATGAAGCTAAATCCCAGTAAATGTGTGTTCGGGGTATCATTAGGAAAGTTCCTTGGCTTCATGGTATTCCAACAAGGTGTCAAAGCCAACCTCGAGAAGATTCAAGCAATCCTAGAGATGAGCCCCCCGAAGAACTTCAAAGAGGTATAAAGCTTAAACGGAAGAGTCGTAGCACTTAATAGATTCGTCTTGCGGGCTATGGACAAATGCTTGCCATTCTTCAAAATTCTAATGAAAGCTTTTGAATGGATCAACGAATGTCAAAATGCATTCAAGGAGTAAAGGCTTACCAGGCATCCCCACTGCTCCTAAGTCCATCCAAACCTGATGAAGAGCTCTTCCTATACTTAGCCATATCTTCCACAGCCTTCAGTTCAGCTTTAATATGAGAAGAAGACCGTGTACAATTGCCCATGTACTACACCAACTGAGCATTAAGGGGGGCAGAAGAGAGATATCCCCCTATGTAGAAGTTAGCCTTCACTTTGATCACAACAGTTTGTAAACTCAGGCCATATTCCAAGCATATACCATAGTAGTTCAAACAAACAAGCCTCTTCGGAAAACAATGGATAATCTGGAGGCCGCTAGACAATTGGCCTTATGGGAAATAGAACTAAGGGAATTCGACATATGATACCGCCCGAGGACCACAATCAAGGTCCAAGCCTTGGTTAACTTCATCATTGAGTTCACAACTGGTGAAACCGATGACTAGGGGGTAATCCTATGGAGGGTTCAAATAGACTGATCATCCAACAAGCATACTAGAGGGATCAAAGTAGTCCTTCAATCCCTCAAAGGGGACACCATTAAATGTGCCACCCGACTCCAATTCCTGACAACAAATAATGAAGCTGAATACAAATCCATTATCACAGGACTTAATTTGGCCAATACAGCTGGGGCCTCATTTGTCATCCTTCATAGTAACTCCCAGGTTGTCATTAGACATATCAATGGGGATTACGAAGCCAAGGGGGAACGAATGAAAAAGTTTCTCAACCTTATTAAGAGACAGACGAGCTAAGCATTTGCGGTAGAATTCATACAAGTCCCAAGGGAAGAAAATGAGAATGTCGGTCGATTGGCCAAAGCAGCATCTGCGAAACATATGATGATCGGTCAACAGGAACTATCCTTCATTCAACCATCCCTTACCATTGAGGAATTAGAGATACAGATAATTCCAAAAGGCCTTGATTGGACAACTCCAACTGTCTCTTACCTTAAAAATGGGACACTTCTCGAAGACTATGATGAATTCTGACGATTGGGAGTTCGAGTAGCATGCTTTGTGCTAGTAGCGGATGTGCTATACAGGAGAGGTTTCTCCTAACCATACCTACAGTGTTTAACTCCTGGCGAAGCGGAAACCACTTAGGGGCACGATCATTAGTCCATAAGCTCATACGAGCGGGGTATATTGGCCTACAATGTAGAAGGATGCCTAATCCTACATGAAGACATGTGACAAGTGCCAATGCTTCAGCAATGTCGTAAGCCAACTGTCTGAACCACTTACCCTGATGAATGCCCAATGGTCTTTCGCTCAATGGGAACTTGACATCATGGGACCCTTTCTGATGGCAATGTGACAGCTCAAGTTCCTTGTTGTTGGGATCGACTACTTCACCAAATGGGTAGAGGTAGAGCCATTGGCAACCATCACAGAAAATAATGTTCGTAACTTCATTTGAAAAAGCATTATCTACCGATTTGGGATCCGTAGGGCCTTCATCTCTAACAATGGCAAGCAGTTCAACAACGATGCGTTCAGAGACTTCTATAATCAATTGGGAATTAAAAACCATTACTCTTTACCTGCCCTCCCAGAAGCCAATGGGCAAGTCGAGGTTATAAACAAATCCTTGCTCAAGTTAATCAAGAATCAGCTAGAGGGGGCAAAGGGGATATGGTCGGATGAATTACCGAGCGTCTTATGGGCATATAGGACAACTGCTCGGACACCCACAAGAGAAACCCTGTTTCGTCTAACATTCAGGAGTGAGGTTGTCATCCCCACAGAAGTGGGAATAAAAAGCTATAGGATAGCCCACCATTACGAAGGGAAGAATGACGAAGGGATCCGTTTGCACTAGACTTGTTGAACGAGGTAAGAATGATTGTTGAGCAACGAATGACTCGATACCAAGACCTCATGGCCAAACACTATAACGCCAAGGTGAAGCCACGACACTTTAACATCAGGTACCTTGTCTTAAGAAAAGTAACCACAACTACAAAGGATCCTACCCAAGGGAAGTTAGGACCC
Source organism: Quercus suber (assembly GCF_002906115.3). Classification (NCBI taxonomy): domain Eukaryota; kingdom Viridiplantae; phylum Streptophyta; class Magnoliopsida; order Fagales; family Fagaceae; genus Quercus; species Quercus suber. The sequence goes on from NW_027070332.1 coordinate 86,495, forward strand.
AACTGGAAGGGTCCATACAAAATCATTGATTGCAACAGGAAGGGTACCTACATTTGGAGATGTTTGATGAACAAAGCCTGCATCATCCTTAGAATATCGAGCACCTTAGAAAATACTATCAGTAGCGCACTAGCAATAACCTATGTTATTGATTATGTTATCACTTTTCTTTAGATTTTTGTTTAAGTAGTTGACAAACCAATTTTTTGGCTGATAAAACAGCAAGTTATCAATATTTTGATTCAGTTTATTTTCAAACAAAGTTATTATTATCTACAATAAGAAAAGGCTCATATGAAAAAAAGAAGCCTAGTTTAAAAGGCAAACAGTCGATTAAGGATGCCCTTGTGCACCTAATCAAATCCTAAGTCCTACCTAAGGGATGGACAGACGATCGAGGATGCCCTCGAGCACTTGACCAAATCCTAAGTCTTACTTAAGGGATGGACAGATGATCAAGGATGCCCTTGAGCACCTGATCAAATCCGAAGTCCCAGCAAAAGGATGGATAGAGGATCAAAGATGCCCTCGTGCACCTGATTCTTATCAAAACTCAAAAACCTACTTGAAGATACGTCGAGCACTTGATCAAATCCTAAGTTCCACCAAAGGGATGGACAGACAATCAAAGATGTCCTCATGCACCTGATTAAATCCTAAGTCCTACCTAAGGGATGGATAGATGATCAAGGATGCTCTTGTGCACCTGATCCTTATCAAAACTCAAAACCCTACCTGAAGGGTAAAACAGGCGAATCAAAGAAAGAAGGAGTGGATTGCAATAACCAACAAGTCGTACCCATTAGTGCCCAACACTAAAATAAACCCTCCAAAATCGACGATTAAATAAGACGCTGATAAGGAATAAAGAAATCAACAAGCATGAACACTAAAACAAAATGCAAAGAAATTTAAAAGTGAAAGCTTTGTAAGATTAATGGAAAGTACGAGTGTTAGCCTAAAATAAGGCACCACCATTGTTTTTGAGTTACAAACCAAAGACTAAAAGACAAGAAGCAATAGAAAAGAAAAAGTACAATTAAAGTTTTTTAAGGATTGGCAGGGGGGTTATCAGTCTGCTTTGGAGGGTCCATAGGGTCGTTGGCCACACCACCAGGCCCATTGGTCACCAACACCTCTTCATCAGTCTCCATATCATCATGAGTTAGCTCAGTAGCAGGGGTCGTCGGGGCAGTTAGCATGATCTGGATTTGGGAAAAGTCCAGGTTTGGTTAGATGAGGATAGCTTGTTTACGAAAGTCCTTAAACCCGTCCCCATAGTAACCTTCATTTCATCAAAATACGGTTGAGACACCTGGTACTCCTTAATGGCCTCCTCCTTCACTTTTTCTATATGCTCATGCAGTGCAGCCTCCTCAGATTTCAAATTGGTGTTCTCCTTCATCAGATTGTCAGTTTGATGGGCCATCCCACTCAACTTGGCCTTTAGATCAATCACCTCCTGGCCAAGAGCCTGAGAAGAATCCTTGAATTTCTTCAAGTTATGTACTTCGGACTCCAAATGATCCTTTAAGCACTTGATCGAAGCTTTGTGAGATAAGCAACAAATTTGCAAAGCTCGTATCCTTACCAATCCTTGAGTAAGAAGGGACGAGTCAAAGTTAGAAAGGGATGAACAACATAAAGGGACAAGTCTACACAGGAGGACGAATGAAATGGAAACACACCCTCATCATGTCATGAAAATCGGAGTCACCCAAAGAGTCGGTCTCGTGAAGGAGGGACGACGAGGCCTTAGGAGGTTATAAAACCCTTCCCCTTTCCATGATGAGGAGCATCAGCAACAACCTCGCATGCCTTCAGATGAATGGATGAACCACTAACACCTTTACTCGATGATTGAACATTAGAGGTGTGCTTCCTCTTCTTAGAGGCATGAATGGGCTGGGCCGACGATCCCTTACCTTAAGCTCTAAAGGTAGTGGCTTTCTTAATCTCCTCTTGCCTATTCTTTGCTGCTTGCTTATTCTTTGTTGACTCCATCTCTGAAACCAACAAATGGGTTAGAAGAGGCACAAGTATGAGCTAAAGCAAAGAAAAAGCAATGATAAAAAATACTTACGAACTTGTGAGAAACAATCCAACCGTTGGGCTTCTTTAGAGGGGATAAGTCCACCACAAAAGGCGTGGAGTGTGTCTAAATTAACAAGCTTCTTCTAAGATCTTTTCTCTAAAGGTATCTTGAAGACCCTCTCCAAAAATGCCTCATACTCAGGAAGGATTGCCAGACGCACTGTAGCTGAAACAAGCAGAAAAGATACGTTAGTTAAATAAAGAATGTAAACCCAACGACCTAGACAGCATTGAAAACTCATCAAAATTGTTCAAAAGTCGCCAAGAGTGGTCATAAAAGGACCCTATGCTGTTTCACTTGTCGGGTTGACACACCCAATTAACCCCTTGCACAAAAAAGAACTTGGCTTTCCACTGACGATTGGAATTTGGCATATAAGATATCAACCTCGGGGCAGCCCAATGACACACAAAGTTATAAAAACCTTTAGATCGAGGGATCCCCTGATGTTTATAACAATAGAAAAACTAATCTAGAGTTAAGGAGCAACGACCTCTACTTAGCTAACCCCACAGCAATTCAACCCCAATGAAGATCCTCTAAGCATTAGGGGTTATCTGGCTAACAGACATGCCCATGAAGGAGGCTAATCGATGATGCAGGGAGGAAAGGGGCAAACGAAGCCCTGCTATGAAGGTGGTCTTGTAGAAGCCTACGTCAGACAACCTCCTGTCATAGCACTTCTCCCCTATGACACCTTTCCTAATGGGCACATTGTTAAGTATTTGGAAATGCGGCCTCAGTCTGCCAAAGACCTCGTCGCTCATATCAACTGGGAAATCATGGATGGACCAATCGTTAGGAAGGATAACCTCTCTTGGTCGTCACCCTAAAGGACTGGCCTCCTCCAAAGAGGGATTAGATGCAAACTCCCTATCGAATACCGACGAGTTGTTTGATGAATACTCAAGCCTAGAGTGACTAGAAAAGTAGTCATCCGAACTTATGCAGACTGACGGGATACGTTCACTCGTCACTTTACTGTCTCTAGACATCTCTCACCTATAAGCGACAAATAAAAGAAACCAATAAAGCATACCTATGGAACAGATGATCGAGTGACCAACAAACAAGGGAACCGATGATTGAGGTCTGGGATCAGAATGGAAAATTTTCAGGTAATGAGGACAATAACGACATTGGACTATTTATATGATGGTCTAGCACGAGAAATGAAGTGTTGCAACGTTTGGCTCCCCCAATTAGGAAGTGACACGTGTCACTAACCCTGTTAGAAGGACATAATTTCCCCTATTTATGTCGTAACGCATTTATGACAACTCTGTGACCCGTCAGCCATCTCGATGACTCACAGAGTAGGGGGCAATTGATGAAGATAATTTTCAATTAAACAGGACATGGGGGTGCCGAACCTTTTTGACTACACTAGGGGGGGATGACTCACTAGGGGATGATCAACCCATAGGCCGACGAGTTAGGCAACCCCTGACCCCGATGACCTGTCCCCCTAAGGTTGACTTGCGTGGGGCCACTCATACATCCTAACATGGGGGTTACTTGCACATCACGACCAAATGTCCTACCACACAATCATATCTTCCATATATGGAAAGATGATCCTGAGTATCTCGGGACCTTTCTTTCTACAAGAAAATTCCCCCGTATTAAGGGATTCGTGCCAGTTCCCTTCCACTATATAAATCGTAATCCTTACATTTCTTGAGATACGTGAATTCTCCCTAGCTCTGGCACTCTTGAGTTCTTGAAAATTCTTCTATTATTGACTTAACTTTTGGAGGCCCTTTGGCCAATACCCTACCGGTGCCTTTTGATTGATTCTTCTCTTTTATTCTTCAGGTACATCCATTGGCACGTGTGGACGATCAACTCACTAATGATTTTTGTGCATCATAATTGTCAATATATGAATTTCTCTTATTATTAGATTGTGTAATTTATGCTTTTTAAAGACCACATTGGAAAAAATTCCTGAAACCGCCACTAGCTGTTGTGAGTTTATATCGAAGTAGAAAGATGTTTTTCTTATGTGTTCGTTACTATGTATTAGAAAATTTTCATGCAGAACGTGTATATATAAATCGTATATTGAATTGTTTTATCAATATCTATATGCCCATATGTATGAATTTATTTTTGGCCTGTGCAAATTTATTTGATTTGACCAAAGAAATTAACAATTGAAACAAGGGGAAAAGCTAACGGGTAGGGGAATTGATTTAGGAAATTTTTTTAGAAGTTTTTAATAAGAAAATAGAAAAGTAATTAACTTTTTTGATAAATTTTTATATTTTCTATAAAATTAATATCAAAACTTTGTTAAAATAATTAATTAACAAATGCCCTATGAAATATATATATATATAGGCTTACCAAGCATTTTCACCTTCTTCTTTTATTTAATGAACTTTTTGGCTTCTTTGCATACATCCTATTATTTAAATTTAAAAGAAGAATAAAATAATTTTTTTTATAAAAATGTTGGCCAAGGGCAACCATGTTTAATTCCGCTTCTCAATAAAAGTTTCTATTTCAATATTAAAACAACAACAACAACAACAACAATAATAATAATAATAATAATAATAATAATAATAATAAAAGAAAAGTAAGGGGGTGGCCAAGGCAAATGCAATCCTCTTTATGCGACAACCAGGTTTTGAATCTTTTGAAACAAAGCATTGTGGCCCCTCTATACAACCACTCTCAACTACAGATTACCAGAACCAAACAAAGCAGCAAATAGGAACTCAGAGCAACAACTCTCTCTCTCTCTCTCTATATATATTAAAGGATTGTTCAAGTACACCTTACAAGTTGAATTGAAAGGAGAGGGAAGCAGTTGTTGGAACAAATTAACATGGTTGTAACGAGAAAGACAAACAACTCTATGTACCCCATTTCTAAAATATCTAATCCATTGTTGCCTAGGATATGAAGATATCTTCATGTTGTCCTCGATCACCAATAAAGAATATGCACCCCCAGTGGGTAGATAGTAGATACTGTACTCTTGTCTCTTGCTTCAACGCTGCGCATGCAGCTGGATCGATGTGAAAGTTTTGAATACCATCGTCAATCTCTTTGGGCTTTCTGCACCTGTCCTCTGTCCTCGTAGCACTGTACACACCTCATTTCGCAACAATAAAATTAAAGGTCACCTTTTTGGTACTTAAAATCAAATTGATAATTTCACATGGGTAGAAATTAAAGTTCATAATTGATCTAGCATCAAAATTCACATCACATGATATTATTATTGAATAGGGGAAAATTGTATTTTTCTGAATCCAAATAAAATGAGCAATTTTTATAGGTCAAGAAATGGTCTTATCATAGGCATACATGCGTAGGACCATCCTAATTAATTTTAATTGGTTGTCCAAAAGATTAATTGAAATTTAATTAAAAACAATATTTTTATATTGATCCCAATCATGAATACAATGGTAGACATGCAATCCCGAGAAAACCCATGCCAAGAAGATAATGTGATTATTTTATTTTTTTAGTTTTATATATAATTTAATAAAATTTAGTGGATAATTTTATTTAAGTCCTTTAGGATAAAAATTATTTATAATTGAATCTTCATCTTAAAATTTATTATTTAGAGTTTTTTTTTTTTTTACTTGTTATTCTCGATATTCTCAAATCGTAATTCTCCCAAGTACCAACATACAAATCACATAGAGGTACCTCTCTCTCTCTCTCTCTCTCTCTCTCTCTCTCTCTATATATATATATATATCCAAGACGTTGACGTTGACATTGACAAAATACATTGGCATAAAAAATATATTGAGCAATTCCAATTTAAATAGTGCTAAATCATAAAAGAAAAAAGACTTATTTTGTAGGTATAAGTGCGACACATATAATGCAATACTAAATTATTTCTCTACTAATGTACTATGTTTAGTAAATTCATTCACATTGATTAAAGATCTTAAATCTAAAGGTTATGTGATGTTAAATCATTCTTAAGATGAGAGAGAGAGAGAGAGAGAGAGAGAGAGAGATTACTGATTGTTCTAAAAGTTTAAGTTATTAAAAAATAATATTTTAACACAACATGGTATATAGAAATTAGACAAGAGTATCTGGTCGAGGAGAGACGGTGCCTAATTGCCTATTGTTGTATTTTAATTTTGAAGCACTGTGTGCCACATCTCCTTGAAAAGTATGTCAAATTCATTAAAAAAAGAGATATATATATATATATTATCAATATATCTTATAGTTTAAAACCTATTAAAGAAAAATAATATTAACAAAAAAAAGCAAGTATTTTAATAGAGGATAAAATTAAACGAACATTATTCATACATTTCAAAAGTTATATAAAAGATAATAGGATCTCATTCATCTTTTAATAATTTATTCTCTTTGATAAAAAACTGGTGTATATATAATAAATTATGGAGATAATTACATATTAAATTGTGAGTAAATATATATATATATATATATTTGTGGAGTATGAAATTATTTTCAAGTTAAACTTGGAAGTTTCATCTAAATTTTCATAGTATAGTATTAAATTATAACAATTTGAATATTTAATATTTTATAAACGAAAATTTACATAAATTGCACTTTGTACTCTGTTTTTTTACACTTTGTACTTATTTAACTACTAAAGCATCTTTCCATTGGTAAGTAGAATTTTGCCTTTGAAAAAATAGGGTTTATACGATGAAGATAATACCTTTATGGGATTTCATGCATTATAATAATTTAACTTAGTTTTCAAATGAATGACTTTTTATTTTTCACATTGGTCTCATACATTCAGATCCACACACGTGTTATGTTAACATGCATGTGTGTTAATAGTGTGTCAAACATATATAAATTTTACGAAATTCTAACTATCACTTTTACAGAATCTATCTTCAGCCTCTCTCTCTTCTGCACACAATAGAGTAATAGACGTGTGTGAATAAAATATCTAGGATTTGCCCATAGTTTATATTAATAATCAATTGTTATTTTGGTCTGATAATAAAAAAATAATTATGAAGTAGATATTAGTTTGAAATATTATAAAAAAATAATAAAAAAAGAGAAAAATGAAAAATATATGCGAAATATCCATACGAAGCAATGCACAGTTGAGGTTGGAGTGGAGTTCCGTCGAAGGGAGGTGGAGCCTGTTGCTGTATTTCGAGCACTAGGTGCCACCTCTCTTGCAACAGGAATTCCACTGTGACCTCATTTCTCTTTTCCAGCTCCATTGAATCATCATCTTTCATTCTTTATGACACACTTAGAAGAAATTGAAGGGTTCATGTCACAAAGGATGGCTCTAGCCGAGACCCAGCCAATGCCATCTCTCCTATGACAGGAATCTCTCAATTCCTTGCCTCTCATACTTATAGGCCAAAATTAAGCTGAGGCTCTTTCCCTGTATCTTCATGGAATAACACAATGAATTTACTCATACAATACAATGAAGTTGCTCATGTCTTTCAGGAGCTTTTTCCGTCAATGGATTAAATGGGGAACGGTCATATAAACATGGTCAATGTTCAAAATTTTAATATTCCTTCAAAATTAAGCTGAGGCTCTTTCTCTGTATCTTCATGGAATAACACAATGAATTTACTCATACAATACAATGAAGTTGCTCATGTCTTTTAGGAGCTTTTTCCGTCAATGGATTGAATGGGGAACGGTCATATAAACATGGTCAATGTTCAAAATTTTAATATTCCTTCTTCAAATATGAAACTTACTGGTAAATAAGTTTGCGTTGGAGAGTAGTTGATAAGGAAAAGACAGGACAACTTCGATCCTTTCATCAGTTTAGCCGTAAGCTTCTCTTTAATCAGGACAACTCTCCTAGTCTCCTGAGTCCTTAAAAATAACCTTCTCTCTACCTTATTGTCTTTCTATTTATTATTATTATTATTATATATGGACAGAATCATCACTTTTAAGGTGGTCAATTTGAATGAAGACGATATAAATACATTCTTAAGTCTTATCCAAATAATTATTTAGAATTACTTAATTAGATTTGTTAAATATTATTACAAAACTAAAGATAAAAAAAAAATTGAATATACGTATTCCAAATTTGTAACAAATATGTTTTTAATATATACATATTTAGAATTTTTAAAATATATATCAATTCACAAGTATAAAAAATTCTAGAGTCATTATAAATTTTATAATAATAAACCAGTTGCCTAGAATGAAGATATCTTCATGTTGTCCTCGATCACCAATAAAGAATATGCACCCTAGTGGGTAGATAGTGTATTCTAATTGTCTCTTGCTTCAACGCTGCACTGGATGGGAAAGTTTTGAATACCATCGTCTCTTTAGGCTTTCTGCACCTGTCCTTGTAGCATTGTATACACCTCATTTCGCAACCATTAAAGGTCACTTTTTTGGTACTCTTAACGGCAAATTGAAAATTTCATATGGGCAGAAAAATTCATAATTGATCTAGCATCAAAATTCACATCACATGAGATCATTATTGAATAGAGGAAAATGGTATTTTTCTGAGTCCAAACTCCAAATCAGTGTCTTGACTCTTGACCAAGTTAAATAAAATGAGCAATTTTTATTGGTCAATAAGTGGTCTAATCATTGAGTCTTTTGGCTAAATATTGCCAAAATTAAAATATTTTTGCATTATAGGTACTGTTTGAAGTTTTTTGGCAAAATGAGGAGAGAGGTTGAATTTCGGCAACAGCGTTGCCGAAATTCAAACTAATCATTGGCATACATGCACAGCCTGTATGAATAATGTCTAGACATGTAGTCACGAGAAAGCCCAAGAAGATATTGTGAATATTAAAATTTTTTTTTAAAATATATAACTTAATAAAATTTAGTGGAGAATTTTATTTAAGCCCATTAGAATAAATTCATGGAGTTTTTTATTTTTTATTTTTATGAAAGAATCTCGATCTTCTCAAATCGTAATTCTCCTAAATACCGACATACAAATCGCATAGAAGTACCTATATATGTCCGAGACATTGACGTTGACAAAGTATATTGGCATAAAAAATATATTGAGCAATTCCAACACTGATAAATCATAAAAAAAAAAAAAAAGACAGTCTTATTTTGTAGGTATAAGTGAGACATATATAAAATGCAAATACTAAATTATTTCTCTACTAGTGTACTATGTTTAATAAATCAATTTACAGTGATTAAATATCATTGTAGGGACACAATTTGCAGCCCAAGCCCAAAGAAGAATTGGGTGATGACCCAATGAGCCAAATACAATAAATTTATAGAGAATGGGTTGAAAAGCTAGGTCTTAATGAAGCTAATAACGGCTAGTATATGGATTGAGAAGATGATTAAGCAAGAACAGGACATACAAGACTGGATTAATTTACTGTCTGAGGAGATCTTTCTGAGTATAAATCAATATGAAGTTTTACAAATACAATTTGGAGTGCTACAATCCTCCTTGTGTTTTTTCTCTTTTCTCCCTCTCCCTTTCTCATGGGAGGTCTTTTCTTATATATAGTTCATTTCCAACCATCTTAACCCTATACTTGTTAATCATCTAATCGCTCACTTGAGTGTATGTCCCATCAGACACATTTTTTGGCTTTCTGTGAGTTGTGATATTTGAGATTGTACTGTTTAGGAGTCTTCTTTACATAAATACTGCCAGAAAAGTAGCTACAGTGCATTTAATGTGGTGGTAGCAGCTTTTCTTTTAGATATTTCTGAGTTCTAATCGCTCCAATACATGCATAAAGTTCATCTTTATCGTGTAAACCTCTTGATAGGTCGCCTAGGTTGCTGGACTATAGATTTAAACTGTATTTGTCATGTCTGAAGAGGAATTACTCTTTGGACTATTCTCTATCCGTTCTTTCTTTGCGAGACTTTAAACTTGGGATCTCTCTCAATCACTTATCCCTCCTCGGACACGCTACATTCCCAGATAAGGCCTAAGGCCCAATATACAATTTTTGGACCTTTATCCCTACAATCATAAATATTCTAAAGGCTATGTGATGTTATATCATATAAAATAAAATTTTAAATGACATGATATTTTGTTTAACATTGTAAAATTGAAATTAAACATTAATTTAAAGATGTTAGAATTATGTATATATCAAAGAGAGAAAGAAAGAGAGTAAGACTATTAACAAAACTTGGAAGTTTCATCTAAATTTTCATAGCATAGTTTTAAATTATAACAATTTAAACATTTAGGATTTTATAATAACCAAAATAACATAAATGTACATAAATTGCACTCTATTTAACTACTAAAAGATCTCTCCATTGGTAAGTAGAATTTTGACTTTGAAAACAAAAACAAGGGTTTATATGATGAAGATAATACCTTTATCTCTTTATGCATGGGTTTTCATGCATTGTAATTTAACATAGTTTTCAATTGAACAACTTTTTAGCATAGATTTCAAATGAATATCTTTTTATTTTTCAAATCAGTCACATACAGTTGGATACGTGTTAAAATGCATGAATGTTAATAATGGGTCATACATAAACTTTGCAGCATTAAAGTGAAATATTGATGGCCCCATACACAATCTATTTAAGCATATCATTCTTGTACATAATAAAATAAGAGATTTGAGATTTGAATTTAGTTTATATTAACAATTAGTTAGTGTTTTGGCCAAATAAATAAAGAGTAATTATTTTTGAGCGAATGCTATAAGTTAAAATACTGTCTTATTTAATATTTATCAATAAAAAAAAAAAAGTGAAATGTCCATACTAATCAAGGCACAGTCACTTCCCCCCCCCTCCCCCCCCCAAAAAAAAGAAAAAAAAAAAGAAAAAGAAAAAAAGAAGTAAGGCACAGTCAAAGGTTGGAATGGAGCTTCCGTCGTAAGCGGAGATATTCTTGGACCTGGGGGGCAGTGGGCCCCCTAGATTTTCAAAAAAAAAAAATTAGTATATATATAATATATATTTTTAGCAATTTGTTTCAATAAAATTACATTTTGTCCCTCTTAACAATATTATTGATAGTTTTAAATACTATAAAAAAAATATTAGCCCAACAATAAAAATTAAGCCCAAACAACATAAAAAAAAAAAAAAAATTTAGACCCGGTTCTAATTAGATATCTACCTAACCTAGGAAAAGGAAACACCTAACTTACCTCACACATATAATAAAAGGGAAAAAGGAAGGGGGTTTCTAAGCCATTCAAAAAAAAAAAAAAAAAAACCTAATTTACAACTGAACACAAAGGAGAGGAAATTGGCAGCAACAGAAGCAAAGGGACGCTGGCGGCTGGGGCTCGGGAGCCTGGGGGCTGGGATGGAGAGAACTGAGACTCAAAGACATAATATACTAGAGAGAGAGTTAAAAGAGGTAAAAACTGAACCAAGACCCATCTTTTTGTCTTTAGCATTCTTTTATAAATGAAAAAGTTGCTTCTGATTTGACAAACACAACTACACACGCATCAGTCAACAAGCCATTGATATTTTGTAATTTTTTTTGTTGTAGTTTTGTCTTTACTCTTTAGCAACAGTGAATACTGAATGGCCTGTGTTTTGTGATTTTTTTTTTTAGTTTTTTCTTTAGTATTTTTATCTATTAGTTAGTGTCTTTTAAAATATTAAAGTTGGATAAATAATTAAAGAGATTATTTGTAATTTTAGAATTTATTAGTTAATTGTTGAATGTTTGTGTGCATAGTATTTGCCTATTGTGTGTAATGATTGTAGATTATTAATCATACAATAATTTTGTGTATTTTTCTTTGTTGATGGTTTATTAAATGAACGTTTATTTGGAGTTTCAATTTTTTTTTTATACTTCTACCCCCCTTAACTCTAAGTCCTGGCTCCGTCCCTGGTCGTAAGGAGGTATTTCGAGCACTAGGCACCACCTCTCTTGTGACAGGAAGTTCCACTGCGACCTCATTTCTCTTACCTGGATCAATTGAATCATCATCTTTCATTCTTTGTGACACACTTAGAAGAAACTGAAGGGTTTCATGTCACAGAAGGATGGCTCTAGCTGAGACTTTGCATACATAATATATAAACCAGCCAGTGTCATCTCTTCAATGACAGGAATCTCTTCCTTAGCTTCCCCTTTTCTTGCCTCTCATACTTATAGGCCAAAATTTAGCTGGGCTCTTTCTCTGTGTCTTCATGGAAGAACACAATGAAATTACTCACACAATAGAATGAAGTTGCTCACAATTTTTAGGGTCTTTTTCCGTCAATAAATTGAATGGGGAACGGTCATATAAACATGGTCAATGTTCAAAGTTTTAATATTCTTACTTCAAATATGAAACTTACTGTTAATAAGTTTGCATTAGAGGGTAGTTGATTAGGAAAAGACTGGTTAATTTCGATTCTTTCAGTTTAACCGTTACCTTCGTTATGCAGGCAATTGAAGCCATCCTAATTAATCTTTCTATTTTTTGAATTTAGTTCTTTCATGATCATTGGGTGCAGATCAGTTTACTTTTTCTTTTCTTTTTTAATGATCAAAAACAAATATTAATCCTCGGTGCCAATCAAGAAAGAAATATAACATAGCTTATTGCGGTAGGACTACTAGGAAAATATATGTTTTCTAACTTTTTGAAGAAGTATCATATCATTAATTTCTAACTTCTAAGAACTTAATACTTTATTAAGAGTACATTTTCTCAAAAATAAAAGTACATGCCTCGCATGGAGTCTTAATTTTTAGTATAAAATAATAATTTGATTAAGTCTGAGTTTGTGATAGTTATCAACATATTTTGTGACGCATCATGTTTGTGGTTTGAACTTTAAACCCAACTTCTCTTCTTCTGCTATATAAGCACTTATCTCAAAGCAGCGGGAAACGTTAATTTGTTCTTTTTTATTTTTTGTTTTCATTTTGGATTTAGCTGTCATAATTATAATGGTTTAATATGTATTAAATTGGAGCAAAAAGATATTTATCTTATTAACATATTAGAGAATTATCATGCAGCATATGATGTACGTGTGTTTATCATATGAGTCATATCAGCTTGTTATAAGTAGTATAGATGTATATTGTATAGTAGTATAGGCCCATACATATATAGACTTGTGAATTTAATTTAGCTAGGCCTGCGCAAATTTATTAGATTTAGCCAAAGATACCTTAGCTTATTAGTTAGTTTCTTGAGAGTATAAGCTCACAAATTACAATGTCCACTTTTTTTCAATGAACTCTAGGCTTCTTTCTATCCATTCCTTCTATTCGTTTCTCTTATCTCCTTTCGTTTTAACAGTACATATGAATCATATATAAGACCACAACATGACAACAAAAATATCATTTATTTTTTAAAGACAAAAACATCACTTGTGAGCTTCCTCAGTTTGTTGTTAATTCTCGTCCAATTTTGAGTAATATATACGGTGCAGATTGGGAGAACAGACTAGAGGTATTGGTGTGACAGCAATTTATGCCTATAATTAAAAAAATAGTGTAAATATGTGTCTGTTTATTTGGGCTTTTATTCATGGTTTTGTTTTCATTTTTCTTCGATCAGGCAAAAGAGATGTCTATGTTTCTCTCTCTCTCTCTCTCTTTTTTTTTTTTTTTTTGGTGTTTGCTACTTTGCTTGGTGTTTGGGTGGTGAGATAACGTGGGAAAGCAAAAATCCTAAATTTGTAATCAACTTAAACTCTGGGCATATAAATAATATTATTTATTCTTGACCAACAACCACAACAATAACATCAAACAATTATAGGTATGTTGCTGTGGGTTCCAACTAACTCAACTAATAAAGTTTTTAATGATTGAATAAAAGATTTGAAATTCAATCTTTGCCTATACCAAAAATATATTAGTGTCTTGATCTAATGATAAAGAGTATCATCAGGAGGAGATGCCATAGGTTGAAACTCTCTTTAAAAAAAAAAAAAAAAAAATTATAGGCATGTTGCCATGTTGCCAACAACTTAGCCAAAATTATAGGCGTGTAGCCATGTTGCCACCAACTTAGCCATTTTGGCTGACTAGTTTTATTTATATTTCCTTTAAACCCAAATATATATATATATATATATATATATATATTATATTTTATTTTATTTTTGAGAAACTTATATTTTACGACTTGAAAGCCTACAAATCATTGATAGAATTATGGAAAATACAGCTCATGACCCATGAGAATGAACATTTGGAAGAATCTATGAACCTTGGAGCAAAGCCCACAATTGCCCAAGTTAGCAGCCCGCTATATAAACTCCCTGGGTGGTAATTAAAAGGACCAAGTTTCCAGCCCATGCCCCACTCAAATTGGTCCATCACCCATGTTAATAAAGGCTTAAACTTGGCCTGAGCTGGGCCCACAAGAACCCAAGAATGGCCACAACCTATGCGGCTGAAATGTTTGGGCACCTGAAATTAATTAGGCTTGGCCTCACCATGATAACAAAACTTGCTACTAAAATAGGGAGTAGCTGAAATCAAGACTCACAAAATTATAAACCATGGTCCACGTGTTCGGCCGAATCAACAAAGCCTAAATATCAACTCCAAAGCCCATTAGCATGACACCTACTAATGCCATTTCTAAACAAATATTAAATTCCAAAGTGATTAAGGGAATTATGCATGTGCGGGAGTAGTGTTTCTGGTATTAGATTGTAACATTTTCCCGCCCTTCAAGATTATCAAAAAAGAAAACCAGCCCTTCAAAAAAAAAAAAAAAAAAGAGTTTGTCTGTATTAACTTTTTCCATTAGTTTTTTTTTTTATAAACTTATTCGTTTATATACCACTTTTTAAAATCTCATCATTTTAGATACAGTTATAAGTATTTTTGTCATCTTTCAGCAAATAAACTTCCCAATAACAAAACCTAATCCCAAACACATTTTAGAGACCTGCATGCTTTTCTTATATATAGCTAGGTTCACTATATATTATGGTTTCAATTCACTGTAAGGGGTTATTAGTAATTTAATTAGTTGGCGATTTCGTGTCAAACAAAATAATTACAACCTTTATCATTTCATGTCACATGGATGTTAAACTTACTCCCAAAACATTAATTCCCATGTGGTCATGGGTCATGGAAGCAATTGTTTTTACTTAGAAATCATGGTACTTCATGATTGCATTAATGGAATTGCAGTTGGAAGAAATGTGTTATTTATTAAAATAAAAAAAGAAGTTCTTACCATCTTTGAAAATCTTATTCTGTTGGAGATTTTAGGTTCTAATGAAATTATTTATATGCCCCGAGTTTAAGTTGATTACAAATTTAGGATTTTTGTTGGTTATTAGGAGCTTACATGCATATTCTAATGAACGTAGAAAGTACAAAAAAAAAAAAGGAATAAAAAAAAGAAAAAAGAAAAAAGAAGCAAAAAGGACACACACTCTGAACACCTTCACACAACTCTGCAAGCACTTTCTCCATCCTCCAACCCTGCATGTTGATAGATGAACATGCTGAATTCAGCTGGCCTCTTCAAATTTTATCTCAAATTTTGGAAAATTGACACTTTTTTTTACTTGTGGTGGATAGGTTTTCTGTGTCTGGTTTGATACGCCTATCAGATATGTTTCTATTACTTATTGCCACACACCTGAGTGGGAGAAGTGGTGGAAGAATCCTGAAGATGTAGAGTTGTATCAGTTTATGGGCAAGGACAATGTGCCCTTCCACACTGTGAGTGTGTTTTTGTTAAAATTTTCTGATAACTCTAAGAAGAGGGCAAGATACTAACTCAAAGCACTAAGATTAGTTAGAATGTTAGATTTTGTTTTTTTGTCAGATATATGCTTATCAATGTTTTTCCCCCCAGCTGAGAAACTGAAGATTAATTATTTATTAAAGAAATCTTCTTACGGCCACACATCTATATTATTCTTTTCTACGTTTTTTCAGTTTTTGCCCGCTAATTCTAATTTTTCTTTTTGTCTTTTTGGTTAGATATTTCCAGAAATGTCCGTAGTCTTTGCATCTTGTAAATAATATACAATTTGTTATTGCATCTTAATGTTTTTAAAAGTTTACAGTAACCATTGTATCTTTTAGATGAGGCTGTTGGTTGGAAATCACCCTTTGGCTGCCCATGAAACAAAATTTTTCTCTCCTAAGGTGTACTTTTCTCATGATTGCTATGTAGGAAAGCCGATTCTAGAAGCTTTACAATGACAATCGACCTTCTTGCTCTCCTATCATAAGAACTTCGGCTGAGCTAGTATATCTTCTCGCATGTTTTTTAGAACCTTTTATGTCATCTTTTTCACTTGAGGTAATTTAACCTGCCAGTAGATCTCTCTGAGGCACTTAGGGCAATGCTAGTATTCTTTATCCTGAGTTAGCTAATATGGTTGCGCATGCTGACAATATTTGTATTGTTGTTTGTGTTGAAGGTACTTAAGCAGCATAATTTGCCTCATGATACTCCAATTTTGCTTGAAAAAAGGAGATATTGATAGGGTTAGCCGACCTTGGGAGATCCTACTTGCTGGTCACAAAATTGGGACACCAGAGCCATTGTTTAAGGAATTGGTATAACTCTCCTACTTCTATGATTTGTTTTGTGAATTGTGATGGAAATTTTTTGTTTGGAATTGAGGGTTTTTTGTTCCATTAGTAAAATCTGCTCAAGGCTTAAAACAAGATGTTGGAAGATAATTTCCTTTAAAGGAAAGTTAGATAGTGTCATTTCATTTGTACATATTCATTGTTTCCCTTGGATCATTTTGGAACTGAGAGAAGAGTTGAAGTTGGAGATAGTATCACGATTACTTTGTTCATTTATGTCACTGGATTAGTAAAATATATTTGCACTTAACCCTCATCATTTGGTTATGTTTTACTTGGAGTCTTCCTTTTGTTATAGTTCAAAAAAGCTGTATTACATTCATAAATACATATATATCCAATGCATTTGCCATTTGGCAAGGGGGAAAAAAAAAAAACTATAGCTGCTTTTTAAGAATGTGGCTATAGCCAAATTCAAAAAAAAAAAAAAAAAAAAAAAAAAAAGAAAGAAAGAAAAAAACAAAAGGATTATAGCCGGTTTTTTAAGATGTGGCTGTAGCTGTCCCTTATAGCTGCGTTTATAAAACATAGCCATTAGTCCTAGTATATAGCTGCATTTGTGAAAGCGCAGCTATAAATCCCTCAGACCTATAGTTACGGGCTTTAGACCACGGCTGAAAATGCGGCTTAAAAAAATGCAACTATAAGTCAAATTGACCTATAGCCATGTTTTCAAAAGCTATAGCCGCGTTTTAAAAATGCAGCTATAGGACCTTTTTTTTGGTAGTGAAGGTAGCCCAATTTGAATGAAGACGTTATAAATAATTCTTAAATGAATATTTAGTTAGATTTGATAAATATTATTACATAGTTGATGATAAAAAAAACATTAATTGATGCATGATACAAAAATTACATAATAAATGAATGTTAAATTTATTTTTATATGATTGATGATATGCCATTTTGTAAGGTTTTATGTAGTAAAATATGTAGTAATATTAATGGTGCATGCATTGCATGGAATCCTAATTTTTAATATAAACTAATAATTTGACTAACTCTATATTCTTTTATATATCATCAAAATTACATTTTTTATTTGAATAATTAGATAATATTTCAATTCATTTTATCATTTAAGAGTAGGTAAAGTGAGGTTCAAGCAATATTTAATGGTAATGACACCTTTTATGATGCCGTATATCTGTGATTTGAAGTTTTGAACCCAATCTTCCCTTCCTTCACTATCTAGTATCTACTATTTCGAAAAGGCAGACAAAGTTATAATTTGATTTTTTTTTTTTTTTTTTTGGGATTTAGCTGTCACAATTATAATGGTTCAATGTGCACCATATAAGAGGGATTGCTGTTGTGGATAAGGTTGTTAGGTATAGTACGTATTAAATTGGAGCAAAAGATGTACTTATTATGTGTACATATTAGAAAATTACTATGCAACGCATACGATACATGTACATGCATGTAATATATGAATCATATATCAAATTGGTATATCAATATATATAGGCCATACATATACGTATGCATTTATTTTAGGCCTGTGCATATTTATTTGATTTGGCCAAAAGAACTTAACAACTAACTATTAGTTGATTTCTTGAGGGGATATGCTTGCTAGGCATCACTACAAGAAATAGAGGTGTGCAAAATACCGATGAATCGAAAAACCGCTTCAAATTGACTAAACCGATGCAAAAATTTTGGTTCGGTTAGGTTTTGATTTATTATATAAAAAACCGAAAATCTTGGTTCGGTTTTCGATGGCAAATTCTAACACACCGAACCAACTGAACTGAATTGAAATATATTAAATAATAATTTGTACAAATTATTTCAACAAAGTTTCTGGTATCCTAGTAGCAAGGACATGCGCTTGTCTCCAGTCAGCCCAGGTTCGACCCTTAGTAATAGCCTCTTTATTTTTCCTCTCCTTATTACCAAAACTATGTTGTTTTGGGGTTTGCTTTATAACCATATTAATCCTATTTTCAGCACTTGTCTCTCACTTCAAGTCTTCAATAGCAGCCGTTCTCTTCTCCCCTCTTCCTCCCCAGTCATTCTTTTCCTCCCCGTCTCTCTCTTTCTGTCATAGTGTCATGCCTTTGTTTCTCTCTCTCTCTCTCTCCATCATGCCACTGTTTTTCTCTTTCTATCACATTGCTTCAGTACACTTCTTCCTTATTACTACAACTATGTCGTTTTGGGTTTGCTTTATAACCATATTAATCCTATTTTCAGCACTTGTTTCTCACTTCAAGTCTTCAATAGCAGCCGTTTTGTTCTCCCCTCTCCCTCCCTAGTCATTCTTTTCCTCCCCGTCTCTCTCTTTCTGTCATAGTGTCATGCCTTTGTTTCTCTCTCTCTCTCCATCATGCCACTGTTTTTCTCTTTCTATCACATTGCTTCAGTACACTTCTTCGCCGGTACACTGCTTTGCCAATTTTTTTTTTTTTTGCTACTTTGCTTGGTGCTTGGTGTTTAGGTAGTGAGAAAATGTGGGAAAGCAAAGGGATTTTTTGGGTTTGTTATTTATTTATTTATTTTTTGGGTTTGTTAATATTTTCTGGGTTTGCTAATTTTTTTCTTTGTTTGCTTTCTTAGAAAATAAATGATAAGGAAACCAAAAAAACCCGCTGGTATGCTACTTCGCCGTTATTTTTGGGTTTTCTTGCTTTCTTTGCCAGTATGCTGCTTCGCCGTTATCTCTCTCTCTTTCTCTCTCTCTCTCTCTGGTTTTGTGTTTGCTATTTTGCTTGGTGCTTCGTGTTTGGGTGGTGAGAAAACGTGGGAAAGCAAAGGGATTTTTTGGGTTTGTTAATTTTTTTTGGGTTTGTTAATATTTTCTGGGTTTTTGGGTTTGTTAATATTTTTTGGGTTTGTTAATTTTTTTTCTTTGTTTGCTTTCTTAGAAAATAAATGATAAGGAAACCAAAAAACCCACCGAAACCAATCGAAACCAAAATCCAACCAAAACCGATTGATTTCCAATTACTTAGGTCGGTTTCGGTTGGCCAATACTTAGAAAACCGACCGAAACTGAACCGACACACCGAAGAAAAATGGGCTATTGTGGTAGGTTGAAAACATCACTGAAGGTACATTTGACCTTTAGCGGTGGGTGCTATTCCCGTCACTGTTGCAGTGCCACTGTAGCTCTATTGAGTGGCACTTTTCATTTGAATGGCGGCTTTAGGGAGAATCCTTATTATAGAATATCTTAGGAAGCACTGTGTCTTTGTGATTGGTTGCCATTTGAACTAGAGCTCATTGGCATAATATAGGGATTTTAGCAGTAGCCTACATGGCTCACAAATATTTATCAAGTACTTCCTAAGGTGATTTATTTGTCTAAAGAGAGGGAATTCATAAATCATGTTAAATCCAACTAGGAGCATAGTTAGTCTGATCCAAATCTCATAACACCCAATCTAATAGTTTCTCTTTACATTCAATTGATTCACACTTTTGTTTGCAGTAATCAAAGGGAGGAAAAAGGATAGAGAAAGGGATAAAAGTATAAACCACAAGTAAGGAAAAAGCATTGTCTCAAATCAATTGAACTCTGTAAAGCCACTCAAATATATTCAGTATCCAAAGACTCCTACTTAAACCTCAAATGATGCATAAGTTCATCATACAAACCCCAATAACTCTTTCATGTATACCTAAAAACAGCAGACAATTAACAGAACGGTTTATTAATTAAAAAAAAAAAAACCAAAACACAACATAAATATAGTTATTTAATATACCAAGGCCAAAAACAGATGGCCTAAACCGAATGAGGCATCAAACTTGAATAGCTACTACTCAAAAGATGTACTCTATTCATAAATACACACACACACACACACACACACACACACTAAAAGGAAAAAAAAAAAAAAATAGTAAAAGGGTTTTGGGAAGTACCTTGAGATGTTGCCATTTCAACGTCTTCCATGCTAACTAGACCCTTCTTTATAGCATCCTTTTGCCCCTGATTTTTTTAACCAAAAAAAAAAAAAAAAAAATCTTAAAAACCAATAAGAAAAAATAAGTGCAACAACCATTCACCTCACCAAATCCAAACCCTAATTTCACAAAAATCATAAATAAATAAAAATAAATAAAGAATTTAATGTTATAACAAAAAATCCAAACCCATATTTCACAAAAATCAAAACTAAAAATTAAATAACCTAAATGAGAAATATCCAAATCCAAGCCCAAATTTCACAATAATCAAAACAAAAAATCAAATAAATAACTTACCAAGCAAAAATCAAAATGGGTATGGGTATGGGTATGGTGAGGAAAAATGAATGGGTATGGGGGTGACAGAGGGCTGCGGCTATGGCTATGGCAAGGGTTGGTGAGGGGAGAGAGGATCTTGTGGTGAGGAAGAAAGGGCCGATGGGTACAGGTTGACGGTGGAGAGATCGAGGAGGAAAGGAGTCAACAGGTTGGGTTTTGCTCGGCGTCGGCACTAGGTTGGGTTGGGATTAACAGCGCTAGGTCAGGCGCGGCTCGACTCGTCGACGCTGGGTTGGGCTTTGCTCGTCAGTACTAAAAGGGTGTGTGTGTGAGGCCGTGTGAGATACAGAGAAAATGAGAGAGTTTTGTGTAGTGGGAAAATGAAAGTTGTGTAGTGGGAAATGAAAGGTTAAGTGAGAAATGAAAAATTTTAAGTGAGAAATGGAATCTGATTTTAAAAGGAGTTTGATTCTGATTTGAGGCCTTATGGGTAGGTGGTAATGTGTGGTTATAGATTTAAGGGAAATAAAAAAAGAAGATAAAACAAAAAAGAAAACAAGAGTAAACGTGTGTGAGTCAGTGAGTGTGACAATTGCTATAAAAGTATGCTATGAAAGTAAGAAAGGTAATGAATGACTTGTCTAGTCATTTTGACATTTAGAACTTTCGTTTTCGGTTATTTTATTTTATTTTATTTTATAATTTTTTTTAATAAATAGTTAAAAGTTGAAAGTTAAATATCAAACTATTATTTATATAATTCAGCCAAAAAAAAAATATATTTATAATATATATATATATGTGTGTGTGTGTGTGTGTGTGTGTGGAACTTAAATAGAAAACTATACTTTTTCAACAATTATTAATTAGGGAAAAAAAAAATAAATTATGAGTGGTATGTTATTCACCCCGATTGGACCACAAAGCTGGTAATCACTCTCTTTTTTAGTTATTTGACCATATTGGTTTTTAAAACCATGTAAAAAACACAAAGTGGTAAGTATAGGGAAAAAAAAGAGTGAAAAAGAAAAAACAAAATAACCGACTTAGGGAAGTTAGGCATGGGTTTAAAAAAAAAAAAATTGAAACAGATAACCATTTAGGGGAAAAAAATTGTGGCCGATTAAATTAAAAAAAAAATCGAATGAGAAATGAAAAGGTTGGGTTTTGAGATCAACGACGTGAGATTTTAATTTGAGAGAGAGAGAGAGAGAGAGAGAGAGTGTGTGTGTGTGTGTGTGTG
>NW_027070332.1:108975-118198 GCF_002906115.3 Quercus suber
TGAAGAATAAAGAAATCTTTCATTTTTTAAAAAATATTTTCTTATTAGAATTTATGAAAAATAAAAATTCACATAAAATTTTGTAAGGACACAATTTGGGTCCCCAACCCAAGTGATGGGTGAACTTAGGCCCAAAAAAGCCCAATACAATGAATTTGTAAAGAGTGAGTTGAAAAACTGGGTTTTAATGAGTTGGACAACAAGTAAAGTGAATTCAGATCACAAGATAAGGAAGATACACTGATTTAAACTAAAGGAAATCGTCCTCGCACAGTCTGAGGAGATTGGTTCATATATATATTTCTCTCAAGTTTGATTACAAATTCAGTTCTTGATTGCTACAGTCTTTTTCTCTTAGTTTCTCGATCCCCTTTCATCTTCACCTTCCACGTGCAGATCAGATTGTTGGTGTTGATCCCTGTCCCATTAGCACTTTCCTAAAGTCTTTAGGTAGTAGCTGTAAGGCTGAAAGTTAAACCGACTTAGGGAAGTTAGGCATGGGTTTAAAAAAAAAAAAATTGAAACAGATAACCATTTAGGGGAAAAAAATTGTGGCCGATTAAATTAAAAAAAAAATCGAATGAGAAATGAAAAGGTTGGGTTTTGAGATCAACGACGTGAGATTTTAATTTGAGAGAGAGAGAGAGAGAGAGAGAGAGTGTGTGTGTGTGTGTGTGTGTGTGTGTGTGTGTGTGTGTGTGTGTGTGTTTTAGAGGGAGACAAACATATGAGAAATTAAAAGGTTGGGGGTTAAATTGATAGATTTAGGCAAGGGAAAGGGGAAAAAAAAAGGACGAAAAAATTGGACTTTTGGGCAATCAAAAGGTTGTTAGGGTACATTTTTTTACACCTAATATTAATTAAATACCCTTTATTTATTCATTAAAAAATGAAACATCACTGATAAGTTATTGGGCCTCACTAGTATTTTTATGCTAGCCCACAACTATTTTGCTAACCACCACAAATCGAGCTACGAATATAAAGCTCACAAGACTCGATATTTTTCGTAAAGCCTATAATTTGGACTCGTGCCCAAATTATTTATTTAATTGAGCAAGTTGAAATTTCATTCTTTTAAAGAAGCCCAAAATGCCTATACTTAACAATATTTGAAAAAATCCCATGATCCAACTCATGGCAAAGTATTTTATTCAACATCCAAGGACCGATTCATGTGCCAAGCCCATGAATCCAAAATGGGAAAATTTGGGAACATGTGGTTTGGAGGGCATAAAAAGATCTCCAACAGAACCACTGAAGTGGACTTAGAGCTTGTCACCTAGCTTGGGGTGTTAAATTCCACTTTTATGGTTTCAATCTCAGATGCAGCACCCAAGATCTTCTCTAATACCTGTCTTAATCCTATTGGTTCAGCCAGCCTTAGAAATCTTGTCATTTAATGCAAGATTATGCTGAGTTTTACCCATGTGTGACATTGCCCAAAGAAGCAAAACAACTCCAAAAGTAAATATCCCATTTTAGGCCAAATCGTAGGATAATTATATTAGCTATTCTGCCACTGAATCAGTCCTATGTTTTGGACTTTTGCTAAATAATGCTCCCTTAAACTCCCCTATAAAAACCTAAGCATACCAGCCCATAAGACACACACCAACCCCCTGAGAATTTTGTAATTCTACCAGAATCTCAACTTGCCTAAACCCTCCCTAACTCACTAAACACCCTTCCCAACTCACATCCACTCAAACACAGACATTCCCTTTCCTTTTCTGCATATTCTAAGCTCATAAATGCCCCTCTTATCAACCACAAATAAGCCTTTTTCCTTCATCAAAGTTCGGCCAAGCATCACCTTCACAACCCCACAACAAGCCTACACACCCACTCACTCTAAATATTCCTCTCACTACCCTACTCATGTACCACCTACATGCTTCATGAGAATCTTGGTCTACATTTGTTGCACCGAGCTGGAGTTTCTTTCTCTCCCTTCACACCATGCCAAATAACCATTTTCTTCTCACTATGGAACCACTAGTTTTTACTTTTTGCTTTACTATTGAAGGATATAATGTATTTGTTACTATGGAATTCTTTCCTTATAATGATGTAATGATAGCTGAAAGTACCATAGATCCAATTGACTAGGACACTCAAGTACTCCCAGGAGTTAATACTTTCTTGAACTTGTTCAATAATTGACCGTTGGACTCTAAGTACAATTTTACCCTATCGCTAAAGAGTTTTACCTTACTGCTGGAGAATTTTTTACCTTACCATTGGAGAATTTATTTTTCTTGTATTGTTGTAACAGGACTACTAATCTACTAATTAACTATTGTGTAGTGTTTTATTGGACTTTTTTGTTGTTTTTTGTCAGGGTGCAACCTTTATTTCTTATTTGGATAGGTTATCACTACACCGAAAGTTTTTGGGTTTTATCTCAAGATCCCATTGTTGAGTTTTGGCTTGGCTTCGCCACATCGTATTTGGGAACATCAAAATTTTCCCCTCAACAAAGGTCTATTTTGCTGATCACTTAAACCGCCGCTATAACTAAAAAAATTGCTGGAAAAAGACATATTGTGGTGGTATGATAATACCGCCACTATAACTAAATCAAACGCATCTAAAATGCATATATTGTAGAATTTTATATACCGCCGCTGTAGTATGCCGCAAAAGGCTATATCTATTGTGGCGGTTTGATGGAGCGCTGCTATAACTATGTCAAACGCTGCTAAAACACATATATTGTGGCGGTTTTATATACCGCCGCTGTAGTATGCCGCAAAAGGCTAGATCTATTGCAGTGGTCCAATGGAGTGCCAAAATATATCTCATGTACAGCAATGGTTCAAAAAATGCCTTAATATGCGACATATAGCGGCAGTTTTTACACCTACCACAATAGCTCGTTTTTCTTATAGTGCATGTTCATTTTTTCCCCTATTGAACTTTTGACTTCTTTCTATCCATCCCTTTTATTTAAATTTAAAAGAAGGGTAATTTTTTTATTAAAAAAAGAAGTTGGCCAAGTGCAACCTTGTTTGGGCTTTACAATAAAGGTTCTCTTTTAATATAGAAAAGAAAAGAGGTGGCCAAGTCAAAGGCAATCCTTAAGTTATGCGAAAACCAGGTTTTGAATCTTTTGATAAAAAGCATTGTGGCCCCTCAATACAACCATTCTGAACTATAGATTACTAGAACCAAACAAAGTAGCAAAGAAGAACTCAGAACAACAACTCTATATATTAAAGGATTGCTCAAGTAAACCTCACAAAGTTGAATTGAAACAAACATAGTTGCAACGAGTAAGACAATATGTACCCCACTGTTGCCTAGAATGAACATATCTTCATGTTATCCTCGCCAATAAATAATATGTACCCTAGTGGGTAGATAGCGTACTCTTGCTTCAATGCTGCACCGGATGGGAAAGTTTTGAATGCCATAGTCGATCTCTTAAGCTTTTTTGCGAGTCCTCATAGTACTGTATACATCCCATTTTGCAATTATAAATGTCACCTTTTTTTTTTCCTTGTACTAAGGCAAATTGCTAATTTCATATGGATAGAAAATATCATAATTGATCTAGCATCAAAATTCACAACGCCTAAGATCATTATTGAATGAGGGAAAAATGGCATTTTTCTGAGTTCAAATCAGTGTTTTGACTCTTGACCAAAAGTTAAATAAAATGAGAAATTTTTACTAGTCAAGAAACGGTCTTATCATAGGCATACATGCATAGGAGCATCTTAATTACTTTTAATTGGTTGTTCAAAAGAATAATTAAAATTTAATTTAAAAATATAATTTTTTATTGGTCCAAATCTTGAATAATGGTAGACATGCAATCAGAAGAAAGCTCAAGAAGATAATGTGAAATTTCTTTTTCTTTTTTTAATTTTAAATATAACTTAATAAAATTTAGTGGAGAATTTTGTTCAATTTTCTTTGCCTTTGGATAGATACTATTTATAATTTAATCTTCACCTAAAAAATTCTTCTGAAATTCCAGTCACAACACAAAATCTGGGTTTAGACAGCGTTTCAAAACGTTGGAAAGAAAATAATAAAACTTCGCTGTAGAGGTACCTATAAATATATTGGCATAAAAAATATATTGAGCAATTAATTTCAATAGTGTTAAATCATAAAAGAAAAAAAAATTGTCTTATTTTTTATGTATGAGTGAGACAGATATAATACAAATACAAAATTATTTCTCTCAAATTTATCTGACGCGCGTTACATTAATTATAATAAAATTTTGAATGACAACAGTATCTTTTAACAATGTGTAACATAAACTTCAATCTTAAGATATCAAAGCATGTATATGAGAGAGTCACCAATTGTTACAAAACTTTAAGCTATTAAAAAATTGTAAATTAATTATTTTACTATATTCTAACATTGCATGGTATATAGAGATTAAATTGGGGCATCAGGTTGAGGAGAGATGGTGCCTATTGCTATATTTCAAGCTCTAGGTGCCACTTCTCCTGTGACCAGAGCTCCTCTGTAACCTCATTTCTCTTACCCAATTCACTTGAATCATCATCTTTGTGATACACATACTCGTACTTATCAGAAGTTTAAGGGATTCGCGTCACA
Organism: Quercus suber; assembly: GCF_002906115.3. Classification (NCBI taxonomy): domain Eukaryota; kingdom Viridiplantae; phylum Streptophyta; class Magnoliopsida; order Fagales; family Fagaceae; genus Quercus; species Quercus suber. Next base: position 113,563 of record NW_027070332.1, read on the forward strand.
GAGAGGATGGCACTAGCTAAGGCTATGCATTGCATATATAAACCCAGCGAGTGCCATCTCTCTGCGACAAGAATCCCTAATCCCCTTTTCCTTTTTCTTCCTTACTTTCTCTTTTCCATGCCTCTCGTACCTTGTAAAACCAACGTAATTTATAGAGACTAAAATTAAGGTGGGCGTACTCTTTCTCTCTATCTTCATGGAATATTTACAATGAAATTACTAATACAATGCAATGAAGTTGCTCATATTTTGGAGGGACTTTTACTGTCAATGATTTGAGTAGGAACGGTCATAACTAATAAGCATGGTCAATGTTCATAGTTAGAATATTTCTACGAAACTTACTGGTAATTAAGTTTGCTTTGCGGAGTAGGTTAGCGTTGGAGACTTGTTGGTTTGGAAGAGACTGGTAGACAACTTCGATGCTTTCAGTTTGGCCGTAACCTTCTCTTTTAATTTCATTGGTGACTTGTTGAGCTTAGGAACGGTCATATATAAAGCATGGTCAATATTTCCTTGTTATGCCCGCTTTAATTTATATGTATATTTTAAGGATCATGCTAAAGAGTGTCTTTAAGGCATTGATTAACAATTCAGTTAAAAAAAAATTTTATGGAAAAAAAAATTAATATTTTAACAGTTTTTTTTTTTCATTTTCTATAAAAATGATATCAAAACTTTTTAAAAATTGATTATTAACCAAGGGAAATTATTGTGTACTTTCAGAGTACCATAAATGCGTACTCACTTCTCTTACATGAATAGTGGGTCTCACTAATTAAATTCATGGTGGGACCTACCATTTATGTGAGAGGGGAGAGTATGCATTTATGGTATTCCGGGAGTACTTAATAATTTTTTGTTAACCAATGCCCTAAGGACACTTGTTAACATTTCCCATATTTTAAATAGAAAACTTTTATATTTACATTTTACTTATAATATAAATTTACTTTATAAATACACAAAAAATAATAAATATTGTACACATTTTCAAAACTGGTATATATTTTTTGTTTTTTACAAATATGTATATAACATTTTCTATTTTTTGTGTGTCTATAATATAAGTTTACATTGCAAATACAATATAAAGTTATAAACATATAATGATCCTTTTAAATATTTAGGTCTTTCGTGTTCATTGGGTGCACAGTTGTACTTTTTCTTTTTCTTTTTCTTCCCCCTTTTCTTTAATGTTCATTAAGTATTAATTCCTGCCAAGAAAAATATAGCTCCGCCTGGTCGGACTTCTAGAAAATATTGTATATATTTTCAAACTTATTGACGAAATGTCAAATCATTTCTAAGAACTTAATAGACTTAGACTATATGCTTCGTACATGGAGTCTTCCATGGACCATGACAATTTATTGGCTGTATTCTTTTTTTTTTTTTTTTTTAACATAAAATAGTAATTTGATTAACTCTGATGTTTTTTAACACATACTAGTAATATGTTTTACATTATATATCGGGACAAAATGGACTTTTGCCATTTTCGGGCAAATTAAATAACTTTATACCTTTTTTTCTAAACTAATTAGGAAAATGTCATTCTTTTAAAATTAGATTTATGATAAATCGAGTTAAAAAAAAAAAAAAGTTCTGAAGCCCTATAGTGGCCTTTTAAGGAGCCTATAGTGGCCTTTTAAGGAACCTATAGTGACGTTTTTTAACTCGACTTTAATAAAATTGAGTTATAGGCAATTTTTTTTTTTATAACTTGATTTCATGGAAGTCAAGTTAAAAAAAGTCACTTTAGGTCCTTAAAAACGTCACTATAGAGCTTAACTCGATTTTGAGTAAGTCGAGTTTCAAAAAATGGGCATTTCCCTAATTAGTTTGGGAATGGGGGCATAAGGCGATTTAATTTGCCCGAAAAGGGCAAAATCCCATTTTGTCCTTATATATCGCATTTTGATAATTTTGCAGTTCATGTTATTCTCATTTAAGAGAAGGGAAAGATTAATTTGGTCTTTATATATATATATATATATATATAAATTTCTCAGCAAATATATATATATATATTTTAAATTTTTGTGTGGTAGTTGTCTCAATGATGGTTCAAAATACACGATACAAGAAGGGTAGTGTTGTGAGTAAGATTGTTAGTATCGATTGGCATAAACTGTGTTTATAAGATGAAGAAGAAAGCGAAAGGAGAGATGGACAAAAAAACAATTGGTGGTTAAAGTCTATAACTAGTGGTCATGTATTGACTATGATGAGTTATTTTCCCCAGTTGCTAGTTTAGAAACCATACAATCAAGGTTGTCAAAATCGAAATCCTACGTAGGATCGTTCAAGGTAGGTGGACTTGTAGATTGTAAGATTGGATCGTGAATTATAAGATCCCACATATTTTCAGATTTAAAGCAAAAAATACATTGATAATGACTTTGTATGTTAAATAATCACATAAATTATAAATTCATCCATAAAAAATAAAAAATAAATAAAAAACTTAGATTTGCATCATATGATGTAATTTGCATGTCATAAATCGCTAAATCTATATTGACGAAACAAATATATTTAAGTTTTGACACAATGTATCTAAATAGTTCAATAAATATTTAAGTAGCAACCAAATACCAAAATATTTATCAAAACATATGGAAAATATTTCTAAGTTCCAAATTTGAAATCCAAAATAAGTTAGCAAATGAAAACTAGCTAATTACAATATGAAATCCAAAAGTAAGATGAATATTAAGGTGAAATGAACATTTAATTATTCTCATTCTAAGGTTCTTATAACCACTGTCCTAAATTGTTAGGTTCTAAGAGCATCCACAGCAGTGGAGCTAAAAATTTAGTTTTTTAGTTCCACCAAAATTTACTTTATCTATTTTGCTTACACATATGCTGTAGCAGTGGATCTATTTTAGATTTTATCACAATAAAATAATATAAATATCACAATAAAATAATATAACCACTACAATAAAATAATATATTTAACTCCAAAAAAAAACCTACAGCACCAACCACAACCACCTTTACCATCAACCATAGCCACAACCACAGCCACAACAACCACCACCACCACCACCACCACCACCACTACCAGTCCACAGCAGGGGAAAAAAAAAAAAAAACCCAAATCTCCAATCTTTTTCCTCAACCCAGACCAAACAAAATCACCAATCACAAAGAAAAATAAAAAATCACCAATCACAAACAAGCACAACGTCGGTGAACAAGCACAACCACGAGCAAGCACTCCGATCAGGGGCGTGGGTCTGAGCTGATCGGTGGCTTGGGACGGCTGGTGGGTCTAAGGCTGAGAAAGTTGATCGGCGGTGAGTCTAAGCTGATCGGTGGCTTGGGACGATGACGATCAGTGGCGGCAACATTGACGATTGGTGGATGGTGGATGGTAGTGATGTTGACGATTGGTGGATGGCGGATGATGGATGGTGGTGACGTTGACGATCAGTGGCGGCGACGTTGATAATGGTCAGGCCGGCGGCGTTGACGTCAACGATGAGCTTCAGTGAATGAGAGAGAGGGAATAGAGTGAATGAGAGTGAATGACCGGTGTGAATGAGAGAATGAATAAAAAAAGAAGGGGGCTGGAATAAAAAATTACATTTTTTTTATAGCTCCAAGCTACAGTGCACATCTATCTATAGATGTGCAGTGTAGCAATTCAGCTAAAAATTTTAGCTATTGCTCCAATGCTGCATGGTTTTTTTTTGTTTTTTTTTTTTTTGTTTGTGTTTTGGCACATCTAAAATAACAATATAGCTATTTAGCTCCACTGTTACAAGTGCTCTAAGGATTTAGGATCTAAATGTATTAGAACTTCAATTTGTAATGTTGGTAAACTATGATCAAAACTTATTGTCTAAAATTAGGCTGCTAAAAGTGTGTTTATGTGTAAAGTTGGAATCAAGTGTACTATAGGATTTATTATGTAAATCTGCAAGGCTTGATCAATCAAAAATTAGACTCAATCGATTGAAGCTCGTTCAACTTGTTTTTCTGTAAAATTTTCCAACTCAGCCCAAGCCCGTATGACGTGTAGGATTTTATGTTTTACCTTAAGTATTGGGGCTGTGTCGGTTTAGTTTCAGTCAGTTTTCTAAGTGTTGGCCAACCGAAACCAAAATTTTCAGTTTGTGACATTCTCAACCGAAAATGACCGAAGTAATTGGAAATCAATCGGTTTTGGTTGGATTTCGGTTTCGATTGATTTCGGTGGGTTTTTTTCAGTTTCCTTATCATTTATTTTCTAAGAAAGCAAACAAAGAAAAAAAAAACCTAGAATATAAAAAAGAGAGAGGAAATTGAAAAAAAAAAAAAAAAAAAAACCCAAAAAAAAAAAAAACAAAAAAAAAAAAAAAAAAAAAAAAAAAAAAAAAAAAAAAAAAACAAAGAAATAGATTTCGGTGCGTAAACTGAAAAGCTGTTGACGAGAAAATCTTAGATGATGAAAGCAAGTGAGGTTGAAAATTGAGAATTGGGTTAGCTTAGCTTTCAGCTGCAAAGAAAGGGAAGAAGAATAAAGATAAAGGTGAGGTTAGCATGAGGATGATGCCATTGCAGACTTGCAGTGCTGGAAAGAGAGAAGGAAAACAAATTAACAAAAGAGATTGTCGGAGTTGGTGCGCTTTTTTTTTTT